>NC_052360.1:2575706-2859020 GCF_009727055.1 Benincasa hispida
TATAATTGAACTTCTTCTTTGTCAATATTTGGAGAGAGTGTGTGAATTAAACCCATAACATAGTTCTTCAACTTTATCCAAGCTAACCCAGGTGGACCTAATTGGACCTGTGGCTTCAAAAGCTCCAACGGTACGTGAATAGCCTGACTAAACTCTTTAGCCACGAAGATCCACCATCCATTAATGTAAGGATTCCACTAAAGACCAACAGATGAACTCTATCTTACTACCTAATATATTTTGTGTCCATCGGATATAACCAATCATGAGGTACGATGACCCTTTCACAGATGTCGTAAGTAACAGCTGGGCAGGATTTACCGATTTTGAATCCCTGTATTACATCTCACTCCTTAAGTACCCACTGATCCTCTAATGAAACATATGACAAACATAGTCCACACTTATGTGTTTGAACACCTCTCGGGGCCAAGAGAAGGTGATGTAGGATCTGAAGTGTCCTTTACGAAGAAATTTCTTCCTATTCCAACCTTAAGATCCACTAAACTCGAAATGTTCAGGCAAGCGTTAACCTCCATAGTGGAGTCGGCGATGTACCCCTGCTTAGTGCTTCGCCATGCTACAGCTCCTCCGTTAAGAGTAAAGACTGACCCTAATGTGGACTTGCGAGAGTCCTTCTCAATCTGAAAGTCAGAAACCGTGTATCGTGTAAGGATCAAATCCCTCGAACCATACACGAGTATGTAGTCCCTCGTTCTCCGAAGATACTTGAGGATGTTCTTCACTGTGGTCCAGTGACCTTGCCCTGGTTAGACTGATACCTACTAACTATGCCCACAATGTAGCAGATAATTGGATGAGTACAGAGCATCGCGTACATCAAACTGCCAACGACAAACACATATAGGACCCGTTTCATCTCCTCAACCTTTTGAGGCGTCTTAGGACATATTTCCTTAGATAAAGTGACTCCATGCCTGAATGGCAGTAGGCCCCTCTAGGAGTCCTGCATCGAGTACTTGAGCAACATCTTGTCAATGTACGATGCCTGAGATAGTGCTAGCACTTTGTTTTTACGATCTTGAAAGATCTAGATACCTAGAACAAATTGAGCCTCTTCTTAACTGCAGTCAGTAGACCTACATCATTCCCAATGAGTAGGATATCATCTACATACAATACTAAGAAGACTACTGAATCGTTGATGATCTTCTTGTAGACACAAGGTTCATCAACGTTTTGGTCAAAGCCATACGACTTGATCGCAACATCAATTTGTATGTTCCAAGATCGAGACGCCTGTTTCAGTCCATAAATGGGCCGATTCAGTTTGCAAATCTTTTGCTCTTGACCTTGGGCTATGAATCCCTAGGGTTGCACCATATAAATGGTCTCCTGAAGATTTCCATTCAGAAAGGCCGTCTTGAAGTCCATTTACTAGATCTCATAATTATAATAAGCTACAATGGACAGGAGGATGTGGATCAACTTTAACATGGTAACAGGCGAGAAAGTATCCTCATAATTGACTCCCTCTACCTGGGTATAAAAATTTGCCATAAGTCATGCCTTGAAGGTCTGTACCTTCCCATCAGTACCCCGTTTGCACTTGTAGATCCATTTACAACCTATAGGGCGAACCCCATCAGGCTGGTCTACAAGATCCTATACTAATTTGAAGTACATCGACTCCATCTCGAGATCCATGGCCTTGACCCATTCATCCTGGTCATCCTCAATTGCCTTCTTATAGGACAACGGATCCTCAACGTCTCCATCTCCTACCATAGCAAGGATTTTCGTGAAACCCAGATAGTGAATGGGTGGGTTCGCAACCCTCTCACTACATCGAGGTTCCCTCAACTCTTGAGGTGGAACCAACCTACTGAATGAACTCCCATCAACAACTCTTGTTGATGTAGCAGGCTCTTCAACAACTCTTGTTGAAGTTTAAGTATTTTCATTGGAAAGCTCACGCAACACGACTTTGCTCCATGGACTGTGCTTCTTTATATGATCATTCTCCAGGAAACTAGCGTTTGTTGAAACAAACACCCTATTTTCCATTGGATAATAAAAATAAACCCCTCGTGTGCCTTTGGGGTAGCCTACAAAGAGGCATAACCTCGACTGTGGTTCTAACTTCTTGGGATTAGCCTCAAGCTCATGTGCAGGGCAACCCCAAATGTGAAAATGACATAAACTAGCTTTGTCCGTTCCACAACTCCAGAGGTGTTCTTGCAACATTCTTAGAGGGAACACAATTGAGTATGTACACCGCAGTCTCCACTGCGAAACCTCAAAACGAGTCTGGTAAGGAACCGTAACTCATCATCGATCGAACCATGTCTAACAAGGTCCTATTTCTCCTCTCCGTTACACCATTTTGCTGAGCTGTACCCGATGCTGAGAGTTGGGAAATGATTCCATGTTATATCAAATAGTCCTGGAATTCGGAGTCTAAAAACTCTCCACCTCGATCTGATCAAAGTGTTTTAATCCGTCTATCCAATGCGTTTTCAACTTCAACATTGAACTCTTTGAACTTTTCAAAGGATTCAGACTTCTGTTGCAAAAGATAAACATATCTGTACCTAGAGTAATCATCAGTAAAACTGATAAAATACTCATAGCCATCTCTGGCTCGCACATTCATAGGACTACAACGGTCATAATGTACTAACTCAAGAGGCTCCTTAGCTCCAAAACCTTTTCCAGTAAAAGATCGTTTACTCATCTTACCCTCAAGGCAAGATTCGTACACAGGTAAAGAATTTTCTTCTAACTCACTTTGAAGTCCATTCTTCACCAATCTCTCAATCCTATTGAGATTGATGTGCCTTAAACGTAGATACCAAAGTTGGGCATTTTCTTTTGGAGAAATTTGTTGACGTTTTGATTGAGTTACGACGGTTCTGAACATTTTAGTATTATGGGGGGAATTAATGGCTAACGGCTTTAGCACATATAAATTCGATTCCAGATTTTCCGTGCAAATAAAAACACCATCTTTATGAATAAACATTTTACTCAGATAAAAAGAAACAATGTATTTACA
Source organism: Benincasa hispida (assembly GCF_009727055.1). Lineage (NCBI taxonomy): Eukaryota > Viridiplantae > Streptophyta > Magnoliopsida > Cucurbitales > Cucurbitaceae > Benincasa > Benincasa hispida. Next base: position 2,578,726 of record NC_052360.1, read on the forward strand.
TTGCAATAAGCACTTTACAAAAATAAGGTTCCTTTTTAGTTCAGGAACAATATATACATCATTTAAAATTAGAATCCTATTTTGTAAAGTCAACTAGAGTCCTCCCACTGCCACAGCTGAGACGATGTGCCCGGTGCCTACTCGCATCGTCATCTCACCAGCCTCCAGCTGTCTCCAAGATTTAATCCCATGAAAAGAAGAAAAAACATGGTTAGTGGTGCCTGAATCAATTATCCAGGCTGAATCATCATTCTCCACTAAACAAGTTTCGAGCACAAGTAAATCATATTTACCTTTATCCGCCTTGGCCTTAGACCTGTCTCTTATACACATCTAGATGTGTATAAGAGACAGCCTTTATCCGCCTTGGCCTTAGCCTTGGCTGCTTTCTTCTCCTTCAGATACCGAGGACAGTTCCTCTTCCAATGTCCATCTTGGTTGCAATGGAAACACTTTCCCTTAGCAACTAGTGGATGCCTCCTCGGGGCGACAGGCGGTGGGTTAGCAGGTGCCTTCCCTTTTCCCTTACCACCCTTCTTTTTCTTCTTCCCCTTTGTAGAGTTAGAAGTAGAAGGTGCAGACTTCGTTCCTGAGGTCGAACCTCTATGAAACGTCTTTGAGGATGAAGCAACATTTGCCTCACCCTTCTACCTCTCCTTACTTTTCAGTAAAGATTTGTATGTCTGCAACTCGTTGAGGAGAGTTGTAAGGTTATATTTTACTTTGTTAAGAATCACATTGCTAACAAAGTGTAGGAAGCTCTCCGGCAAAGAATGCAGGATTATGCTAACCTGGCTGCCCTCATCGATGGTAAACCCATTCAACTCCGCCACATTGAAGTGCACTATCATGTTTAGCACATGTTCAAGAACAAAGGTGCCTTCTTGCATTTTGGAGTTGAATATATATATATTTAAGAGCCTCATGCATAAGCTGTTCAGACGGTTGTCGAAACATCCCCCGTGGGGACTCCATGATCTCACAAGCTAAGACCATAGGCTCATCCTTCTTAGCCAAGACATCAGAAAGACTTGCCAAGATATAGGCTCGGGCCTTCTCATTTGCCCTTGTCCATCGCTCGTATGCCTCCTGAACATTTCGAGCAGCATTTGTAGCTAGAATAGGAGGACAAGCCTCCGTGAGAGCGAACATGAGATCCTCGATGATTAGGATCGTCGTGATCATATGTTTCCATGTTGAAAAATTGTCGCCAATTAATTTTTCGACGCTTAACAACGATAAGGTGGCTGTAGCCATTTGAAAAAGTTGTTAAAATACGAATAAATCTTGATTAGATTTTGCTAAACCACTTTTAAACCAATTAATTTTGCAAAACAGTTTCAACCCTAAGTTATAGACTTCTATTTTGCAATGATGCCCCAGTGAGTCAGGACAAATGCCACCGGTGGGGTGATCAGTTGCCCCTTCACTAGGATGAGACATTCTCAACCATTAGGTAGAACCAACTCTTGGAACTGAACCTAATAGCCACCATTTTTTGGTCTAGAATCGTTAACCTTTAACTATTCTGTGTAAGTGTAACGCCTCGTTTTTGGTGCCAGATTCACGCCCTAATGCGCTTACCGTACGGAAAAGACAGATTAGGACAAGAGACTAAGTTACCTTATCCTCTTACAGGATATCAAATAAAGAAACGTGCAAAACTGTCATCCTTTAGGGGGACACTCCCAGGGTGCCTCGAGACGATACGCAGTAACTTTATTCAACCTAACGAGGGAGACCGAGGGAAATGCTGTCGCACTTCCTGCTCCCACTTACTATGAACATTCTCTCCATCCACCTTGATATTGACCTACCCAGACACCATCCGTTGGGGGGACATGCCAAAGGTGCCGCAAGGCCGAGAATAGATCTCACGATGTGGACTTTAGGAGAAAAGTGAAAGGTTTAAGTGAAGCATCTTATGGCCCAAGTACCTCTCACTGAATGTTCTACCTAGGGATTCATTAACCTAGACAATCCAACTACTGATTTTAGTCTAAGTGGTCTTTTTAAAGCCTGCTCATAAACAACGTTTGTTTATGAAATATAAACAAGTTCAAGTAGTCACATTTAAACACTTTAATGGACTGTCCTTAACTTGCATGCATACATCAAATCTATCTAATTCACCTTTCCAGGTAATTTCCCAGGTAGGGGTGTTACGTTTCCGTCAACTTAAATACCCCAGCCTAGATAGAATCCACCTTAGACAAAAGGTCCCTTATAGATAGATTTGCTACACTTTAACCTTTTATTAGCGAATTTAATCCTATTAAATTGATTAAAAGATTAAAGCCTCTGGGTTGCTAATTATATTTGAACCGTGATCTTAGGTCTATGTGATCCAAGTATCAAACATTTTAAAACATGAATTAAACCTAAGTTAGCATGCATGTCTTTCTTATTTCTTTTAGTTCTAAATTCTCTTTAACTCTTAAAAAGAAACAACTAAAAAACATTGTGCATAACGAGGCGTTTGTAACAATTATAAAGTAACTTATGTGTCATGCTTCATGCAATGTTCGGTCATTACTATATAACTTTTATATAACGCATAATAACCAAGCAAACATGCTATCATTCACCCTTATACTATAACAATTATAATATAAAGATGATACATGTCAATGTTTTTTATGCATGCATAAATATAACTCTTATATTATATGATGCATGAGCATGCTTTTACATAATTAAAATCATGTTTCTCTAAATTGTAAGAATTACAATAAAGAGATGATGCATGAAAATGCATAACCTAAGGTGGGATTTACTATTGTGCATTCCATATGACATATAAAACATACATTGCATGTATTAAACAAATAGATTAATGGATAAGGATGAGCCTTTAAACCAAAAAAAAAAAAAAAAATCGGAATGAAAACCCTATTTATTACATTTTTCATCGAGAAAACCGATTCACAGGCGATTTAGGTCTTGAACTGCCAGGAGGTCTCAATCGTGTAGCAATCTTCAGCAGGTAGACGTCCATTCAGCGCGTACTAGATGATAGGAACTTTAGTAAACGATTGCGTAGGCGACGACGAGGCTGCGAAGCCTGATCGTTTGTGTGATCGTGTAGCACGACGTTAGATAAACGTTTTACTTTGAGTTACTAAGCGATCGTTTAGTGAGTTATTAAGCGATGAAGCTTGCTGACCTAAACGATCGTCTAACGCACTTTAAACGATACGCGAGTGTCTGATCGTCTAACCGATGCGTGCAGCTTGGTAAACGATTTACCTTGTGATGCTAAGCGATCTTTTAGTCAGTTAATAAGCGATGAAGCTTGCTGACCTAAACGATCGTCTAGCTCGTGCGTGCATTAAACGATACTCAGCGATCGCGTGCCCGATCGTCAACCCGATATGACCAGCTCTTGATCGCATACCCATCGTTCAACTGATGCGTTCAACCATGATCGCATAGTCCTTCATCTTCATGATGCGATGGACAGCGATCGCATACAACCTTTTCTGCACGATGCGATCAACCTTAGATCATCTCCTTCCTCGAAGAGCCGCAACCTTTGCCCAGAACTTCGACGAACGACCCAAGACTCCAAACACTTTGAATACAGAATCGATTACGATTATTTATGCCAAAAAACACAGGGGCCTTTACAAACAACCGCAAATGTAAAAGGAATTAAACAAACTGAGGTTATTCATCCCAAAAACATTCATTAATTTGGCACATCCACAACAGTATTAACACTTAAAACAGCGTAGAAATGCACCCACCATGAATGTATACGTTATTTCGTTTCAACAAATGAAATTGGAGTATTAGTAACCTGGCTCTGATAGTAATTGAAGGATCTCATACTGAGAGTTCCATGAGCGGGCTTAGATCGCTCCGATTTCACAGTGATCGAAACATAAACAGTATACAATCCATACAAACAGTTATGCATATTAAACTCATAATCGGCATGCTTAGAATACAAACATTAACAAGGAAAAAGTTTCATACCAAATGAAGACTATCTTCGTATGTGTGAACCCAAAGCAGCGAAAAACCTCCCATCAATCTACCAGCACCCGGCGAGTCTGTTATATTTATGCATGTATGTGGTGACATACTAGCACCCAGCGAGTCTGTTATATTTCTTGTGTCTTCATCTGAAATGTGACTCAAGCATGTATATGGTGACATACAAGTGGATCATGTCTTGAGTGATAACAAAAATGGTTTGTAGTATATGGATATAGAAGGGAAACCTTATCCTGGTAATGCTACGAACGCGGCCTGCTTTTTGGAATGGTCACAAGTGTTGTGACTTGCCACAGATGGTCTGATCCTGATCATTCGTGTTGGGGACATGCGAGCGGGGGTGTCCTATACAAAAAGTTTGTATAAGACCTAACCATGAAGTGTTAATGTCTCGTTATGTAACACCGTTCATAACAGAGACTTCACTTCACTAGGATGACCATAGGTGACATGACCTCAATCCTGAGTGAGTTGGGAACTTCTACCATTGAGGGAGATCCTTTAATTAGTATGGGTGAGAGTGGCCAGATTGCCAACTCAACATGCCTACCTTTTTGGAGACTTATCTGATCTGGGAGTTGGGAACTCAATCCACAAGATGGAATTCACTCATTTCCCGAAGCAGGGATAAGTAGTGAGATTGCTCCCTTAAGGGCTAATTCTGAGGCTTGAACATAGTGGCCACATCTTCTCTTTGGAAGAGAAGACTCAGTCATAGTAGGACTATGACTTATGTTCATTAGAGGGATCAATGGTACTTAAGGAGACAGATGTAACTACAGGAGCATAACGGTTATTGGCCCAGCTGTACTTACAAGTGATCTGTGAAGGGTTGTCGCACTGTTGATTGGTTAAGATGGACACATAATATATCTGTGGTAAGAAGAGTTCAGCTGTCGGTCTTTAGTGGAGTGTCTGGCAGTTAATGGATGGTGGATCCCATGACTAAAAAGAGTTTAGTCGTTATTCCACAGTACCCGTTTGGAGGGTTATGCTATTACGAAGTCTTAGTATACGGTGCCCATAGTCCTTTTTGGTTAGAGCTTGGATTCTGTTGAGGATCAGTTCTGGGTGTGTTGATTTGAAAATGTTCAAATTGACAAGAGGTATTTTTGATTATATATGATATAATCGGTTTGATTTTATGGGATATATCTAAGTAGTAGATTGGTAATTGGAGATTGATGTAAATGAGATTTACATTAGTACCATGGAATAGAAAAAAATACTATGGTTTATATGTTTCATGAGATGAATATTAAAACTATAGGTATTATAAAATATAGTATGATAAGTTGGTTATCATTTATGTTTATATAATATTAATTATTAGGATAATTAATACTTTTTTCTTTTAAATACCAAAGTATCTTTACGGGTGGTTATTGGATCATGGTTAACCGTGATTGTTTAGAAAGAAATTGGTTTCCTATTTTCAAAAAATAGATAGGTTTTTACTAAAACGATGGAAAAAGGTTTTTGAATTTTCCTCTCTACACAAAATGAAACTCACGTAAGTTGTCAAGTAAATTCAGATTTACTAAAGCGACGGCCGTGGGCGAGCTAAAACGTATTCGTAGTAGTGTGAGCTAAACGATCGTGAAGCATTTACTAAACGATTTTGCATAGTTTTGCTAGACGATCGCTGGCCCAAGGTATAACGATCATGTGGTGTCTGTAGGAGACAGATCGAGCTAACGATAGATCTAAATGATCGCATAGCTTTTGCTAGAACGTTCGCATCTAGCTTTTATTAAACAATATGGCATTGACCTATTACGATAGGTCTCCGCCAATTCTCCCACTTGTGCTCAGTCGTGTACGCGATCGTTGTTTTCCTCCATTTGTGTCTGCTCTCATACCAAGTTCCGAACGACAGAGGCCCACCCTCTGGATTGTCTGCATTGGACCGTAATAACCAAGGTCGCCTTGTTGGTGGTGTCAGACTCAACTCGACACCGTCGAGGTTTTCTAGAGGTCGTTCGTGGTGCTATGGAGGTCGTTCGTGTTACGGAGGAGTTCATGACCGAGGAGATCATTGGGGACGAGCGCGAAGTGTTCATGCGATGTTGCGGTCGTGTAGATCGGACGTTCAAGGCTGCTGTTGTTTGAGCGTTTATGCATCGATCAAAGAGACGTTTCTGTATTTGTTCGTAGAGTTTCTCTTTTGTTCATTTGATGTATTCATGCTGTAATTTCTGCATTTGAATTGTATAACCGTTTGTTTTAAAGTCGACTGTAACTGTATGTTCATTCATGATTGTAATTTGGAATAGTCTTGTTCCACTGCTCATGGGAATCTCGCTTCCGATTTCCTTCACATACAAGGTTTATTTAATTATAACATACATCACATGCATAAATAATTAAACATAAACTGATATGGTTTAGTTTTAGCATTCTCAAGCAAACAAAAAACCTAGATTATTACAATAATAACCAGAAACTGGCTCCAAAACACTTCTGAACCGCTCGATCTACCCCAAATCGGACCTGAACTTCTTGAACCCGACCTCCAGTGCTAAAAAAAATGGTTGAACCGGACAAAATGTGATCGAGTACCATCGAGTTCCATCGAGCATTGAATAATCGAGTACCATCGAGTTCCATCGAGCATCGAATAATCGAGTACCATCGAGTAAATGGCATCATGCGTCGAGTATGTCATCGAGCATCGAATATGTCAGTGAGCATCAAATATATCATCAAGCAAATGTCATCGAGCATCGAGTATGCCATCGAGCAAATGCCATTGAGTATCGTGTATGCTGTCAAGTAAATGCCATCGAGCATCGAGTATGAAGAATTGGGCAATGGTAAAAAGCCAGTTTCTGCTGCTTGACCTTCTTCATTTCTTTCTTCAATTACAACCTAATTTCAACTCTAATGACTCCAATCAAATTACAGACACTTAATCACACATTAAGGCCTATCAATCAAGAGCCATTTACAATAATTATAACATAATCGAAGAGAATTCAATGCCAAAACTCAAAAAAACTATATCAGTTCACCATTTTCATACAACTTATGAAAAACACCCATAAGCTAAAATTAACGATAATTGAGTATTTAAATCATATACTGATACCAATTGATAGAGTAAACTAACATGCAACAGAAAAATTCAGAATCAATAAGCACTCAATTACACTTAATTTGAGTTTAAAACATGCATTGAAACATAATTTCTGAAAAGGGTTTCTTGAACACAATACCTTTGATGAACACTCTTCAATTACAGCTAAATTCCACGAATTGATGCTTCGAACTTACATTAGACCACCACAGAGATCTTCTCTATTAATCTCTTGTTTGGATTGTATGGTGGAAACACAGAATTGGTCCGATTTTTTGTGAGAAGAAGAGGGTTTGTACATGGATGATTTCTACATAATTTTCTGGGTCTAATCAGATTGCATCCCGTCTGAATTGAAGTTCAAAACTCTAATTTATACATGAAAATCATGCAATAAACTTAACATGATTGATATCACTTCAATTTCAATGGCATGGGGTGTAAAATTGAATGGGAAAATCCAACTTTCAATTTCAAATTGTTATTAACTTAATTTAATTAAAATTTGATTTTTAAAAAATAAAATTCAATTTTAATTTTATAATTTTGAATTTCAGTAAATTCAAAATTTAATAATCAAAATTCTAATTTTGAACAATTTCAAATTACTAATAAAATTGGATAATTAATTAAACTAATTTTAATTAATTAAATTTAATATCAAATGTAAAATATTATATTACACCTCATCTAATATTTAAATATTTTGAACTTTTCGATTTCGTTTAATTTTGATAAAATTAAACATTTCAATTTTATCAAATACAATTAATAGAAACCCTAATTGAATTTGAAATTTTCATATTCTAAACCCTAATTTCAAATATCATCAAATTAACTCATTCACTAATCCAATTTTTAAGTTAGTAGAGGAACCTTATGGACCTACAGATCATGAGCTCCAGTGATTTGCAATTAATTGGTTAAACTCTTTAAACCAAATTAATCACTATTCGTTAACTACCAAGACATACCACTATAGCTTGATAGTTGCACTCTCCTCACTATAGATATATTTCTGTTCATTTTAACCATAATCAGCAAGTCCGTCCTTCACACATTATTCGTATTTACAACTAAGTCAAAATTACCGTTTTACCCCTATAAATACATCTTACTCCTTAAGCTCCCACTAATCCTCCATTGAACAATTGTTTTATAGTCCAACTTATAAATCATAACCCTCTCAATCATGAGAGGGTGGGGCCCTGTTGTTCAAGACTAGGCATCAGCGCTTAAGAGAACAATCTATCTGCTAACCCTAAGTTGGGTAGGAGTGAATGCCATCTTGTAAAGCTATGTTCCCAGCTATCTATCCGGTCTTATCCCCAAAATGGGAGGCTTATTGAGCAGTGCTATTGGACTACTCTCACCTATACATATCAAATGATAATCTCGAATACAAGAGTTCATAGTTAGCTTAGGATTAAGATCGAGTTACCCTAGGTCATTGAAATTTGAAATAGTTAGTTTTAACAGTAAACAGTTATTATAAAGAAAAGTGATTATTTCTTGGTCCGATCTTGTGCAAACTCATTGAGTGATTATTTCTTGGTCCGGTCTTGTGCAAACTCATTGCACAGGATGCCCCCATTCACATATCTCCACATGAATACTTTTTAGATCACATCATTTTAGCTATAGACTAAATCAATATACAAAATGGGCCGCATCTAATAGTGTCACTAGGATGAGGTACCCAATCTCATCCATATATTTATAGACCATTTTAGCTATAGACTAAAACTTGATCCTCTTTGATGTCACCACATAAAGTTAAAGTATTCGTATTATAGCCATGAATTTGTTTATTGGATTTTTATAAAAGAATGCGATATCAACAACTTATTGAATAAAATACTCAAGAATACTTTTATTGATAAATAGAATATGTTAATAATATTTACGAACTGCGAGTTTAAGACATTCCCAACACGAAGGTCACCTAGTGGTACTAGAACTACGAGATAGATAAATCTAGGGCAAGTGGGAGAATTATTGGATATTTGATACCCTAGTTTATTGTATTTATTCTCCTATACTAAACATTGTATATTTACCATGTATATTTGTATATATGTAAATCCACTGGAGTTTTAGTTCAAGTGGGAATTTGTTGGGTTGTATGACCTAAAACTCACGGTTTGTAAACTTAAACATATTCTATTTGAAATAAAGATGTTATTGAGGTTTATTCAATAAATATATTATTGAATATGTAAATTGCACTTGTATAAGCCTAAATCCAATAAACTAAGATCCATGGTTATTACATGAATACTTGGACTTTATGTGGAGACATAAGAATGGATCAAGTTCAAGTAAATACTCAAAATGGTCTATAGTATACGAATAACGTTGGGTATCTTATTCTGGTAACACTATTAGATGCGGCCCACTTTGTATTTAGTACAAACGATGTGATCCTAAATCATTCATGTGGAGACATACGAGTGGAGACATCCTATGTAATGAGTTAGTGTAAGACCAAACCAAGAAACAAGTTACTCTTAATTGATAACGTTGTTTACTATTTAAGATCAACTATTTTAAAGCGATGACCTAGGTAACTCGACCTTAATCCCGAGCTAACTATGAACTCCTATTTCTTCGGGATTATCCTTAGATTTACATAGGTGAGTGTTGACTCAACAACGCGGGTTCAATAAGCCTCCCATTTCAGGGACAAGACCGGGTAGATAGCTAAAGACATAGGGTGCAGGACGGAATTCACTCATACCCACTTTTAGGGATAGTATAGAGATTGTTTTCTTAAGTACTAATTCCAAGTCTTGAATAAGTGACCCTACCCTTTCATTGGCCTTAGAGGGACTCGGTTTAGTGAAATGATCACAAACCAATTGTTCATTAGAGGATCAGTTAGACTTAAGAAGCAAGATGTAACCTTGGGGATAAAACAACATTTGACCAAGCCATTATTAGATAATCATTCACTTTGATTCTATGCATCATTTGTTTTTACTCAATTTCTTGATTCTTATTGATGAAATTTTGGTGACACACTATTTCTAGTAAGGATATAAACAAAGTTTTAGAACTTCTAAGTTTTACAAACAAAATTTTGAAACTTATTTTTCAAAAGAAACTTTCTTTTTCTTTTAACTTCATAAAAAATCGAATACTTAGACTTTTAGATTTATTTAGAATCTTTAAACTCTTAGACATGTTATATCTACTTCATTTTCTTTGTTACCCCGATAGGACAAACTTTGGTCTAAGAACAACCATCTTTTTTTAGAGGCAAGTCTAGACATAGAGGAACAAAAAGGGCCTAGTGTATATAAAAAATTACTAGCACAAAAATAAATAAAGCAAATTTGCCAAATTACCATAACCTTCACTAACATGTGTGTGTGTGTATGTGTAGAGGTGAAAAGAGCTACCTTCATCGTATTTCTGTTAGGGTCCATGACAAAAGAGTGATAGATTCCCCGGTGGTGCGAGTGTGAAAGCTATCCCTCTAAGTAAAAGAAATGTCAATTACATTTTGTGTGTGTGAGTTTTAAAAAAGGCACCGTTGTATTAGAACTGCCTCTCTCCAATGCAAGTTAGGTATATCATAGACCGATAATCGGGCCAGTGTAGGGCGAAGAGGAATTGAAAGTTGGATGTCTCCTTTCTTTTAGTTTAGGCCTTTAAGTAAACTAAAATTAGGTAGTCTTTTCTTTTATGATTTTGCAAGAAAAAGACCTTTTCTTTTTAAAATAAGTTTCAACCTTTTGTTAGCAAAACTTTAAATTTTTAAATGCTTGCTTATATTCTTACTTCTTTGATTGTTGAGAAAAGAGATGGGATTCAATTCATTGTGTAAGACACTTGAATGTATAGACCATTTGGATGTGAAGATAAAAATGTACCAACTTGAATTTGGCAATTTTGAATAAAAGAATGAAACTTTGAATAAACAATAAACAATCCATTTTTACCTAAATATATGCATATTTCTAGTTTAGACTTGTTTGGGACGACCAAGAAAAGTTAGGAGTATTTTGATAGGTCTTGTAAAAGACTATCTTTTCTATGATAAAACCCTAAATTCTATCATAATTGTTTGCTTACAATGTCTATTTTGTTGATAAACTCTAATTCCGTCTCAACAAAGTTATTTCAGAAGATTTGGAGCTAATTCAAGCCAAATGACACCAAAAGATCACTTAACAAGAAGATCCACGATGAACTACCATTTTGCCCTCAAGAGGAACAATTCAAACTCTTCAACAATGCTTTCAGCGTCGCAACGCTTCTTACAACACTTAGCCTGACGCTAGCTCGACGCTTGAAGATAGAATGCATCTATTTGCCACAAAACAGGGCAGCGTCATAATGCTTGACCCAGGGTCGCAACGCTCTGAATATTCACAGAATAGTTTGCGCACTTGCACGCGCCTTGCGCAACCAAGCGTCAACCCAGTGTTGCAACGTTAACCCTGTTAGGCTTTATGTCCTAAATCTCGTAGGGTTCTATAGTTTGTAAACCTTGTATGAACAAACATTTCAATGATTAATGATATTTGATATTTTATTCACTTTGTCTATGAAATATATGATATTTTAGTTGCATTAACCACAAACCAATAAACTAACATCCATGGTTATCATTGTAACTTAAACATGTATGTGGAGACATACAGGTGGATCATGTTTAAGTGATAATCTAAATGGTCTGTAGTATATGGATAAGGTTTGGTACCTTATCTTTATGACATTGCGAGTATGGCCCGTTTTGTAGGTGTTACAAATGTTTTAAAGTGCTACAAATGATCTGATCCTGATCATTCATGTATTAGACATGCGAGCAGGGATATTCTATACAAAGGAGTTTGTATAAGACCGGACCACGAAATGTTTAGTCTCGTTATATAACATCGTTCATAATAGAGACTGTTATTTCACTAGGATGAACATAGGTAACATGACATTAATCCTGAGTGAGTTGTGAACTCCTGCCTATGAGTGCGATCCTTTGATTTGTATGGGTGAGAGTGGCTAGATCGTCGTCTCAACAAGCCTACTATTTTGCGATTCTTCTGATTGGGGAGCTGGAAACTCAGCTACACAAGATGGAATTCACTCATTCTCTGAAGCAGGGTAAGTAGATAAATTGCTCCCTTAAGGGCTGATTCCAGGTCTTGAACAATGTAGCGCCACATCTTCTCTTGGCTAGAGAGAGGTTTAGTCATAGTGAGACTATGATCTATTGTTTATTAGAGGGATCAGTGGTACTTAAGGAGTTAGATATGACTAAAGGGGCAAAACGGTAATTTAGCCCAGTTGTACTTAAGAGCAATTTGTGAAGAGTTATCGTACTATTGATTGGTTATATCCAAAGGACACAGAAATATATCTTTAGTGCGAATAGTGCAACTGTCAGTCTTTAGTGGAATGTCTGGCAGTTAACAGATGGTGAATAAAGTAATTAAAGAATTTAATTATTTATTCAAGCTATAGGTCCATAAGGTCTCTTTGGTAACTCAAAGGATTTAGTTGAGAATCAATTTTGTGGGTTAATTTTAAATGTTCAAATTAATAAGAGGGAATTTAATTATTTATGATAAAATTAAATTAATTCAATTATATATGATATAATTGACATAATGTATTTGATACATTAATTGGAAGAATAAATATTTGAATATGATTCAAATATATTTTCTATGAATAAGATTTATAGTTGTTAAATTTAATATAAATAAGATTTATATTAAATACCATAAAATAGAGAAAAAGAACTATAGTTTATATTGTATATGATGAAATATTAAAACTATAAGTTATAAATATAATATGATAAGTTGGTTATCATATTTATTTATAATTATTAATTATTGGGTAATTATTCCCCTTTTTCTCTCTAATCACCTTAGTGGGAAGTTAAGTAGTTTTATGGCTATTGTGATAAATAAAATAAAATTTTATTTGTTCTAACTAATCAGTGGCACACGATTAAAAAGTCTTTTACATGATTTCCTTGAGAGACTATACGATCAACTTAGAAAGTCTATGCGATAGACTTGATCGCCTAAACGATTGAGAGATCTTTCTATGTGATAGACTGTTGTCTTCCTCGATCGTCTTCCTCCTCCAACTCCAAAACATCCTCCTTACCAAAATAGCCAGAGCCCACCACTCTTGGTTTCTCACACCAAGAATACCAAGCTAACTAAGTGGTAGTGTCCTTTTTTGGTTCGAGAGTTGTATTGCTTCTTGATGTTGTTTGGAGTGTTCGTGCTGTTCGACGCGTTCGTAAACATATGAGGGGTTTACTTGAAGAAGAGTTCTTCAAAGATATAATCTCTAAACCTTGTTTCTTATTTCAAAGCATGTTGTAATTTATCTTTTGATGCATAATCTGTATAGTTGACTGTAAATGTTTGTTTCAATCGAAATGGAATTTGGACGATCTGCTTCCGCTCAAAGGTTCTCTATAAAACGAGTTCCTTCAAGCCCAACGTTTCTTGGCTTTTCTACGATTTAACATTGCATCGTTAGCCTTGGCGTCGCGACGTTATGCCTACTGATACAAATTTTGTTGTTTCATTTTCAGTGAGAGAGAAGAAAAACTCAAACTTTTATAGAGAGACGTCAAATTTACAGAGCTATATTTGTAAATGTTGGAGAGATTCAATCAATTTGTATTCAATCCTTGTACCAAATATGCAACTATCAATGGATTTCTTGAAGAATTTCATCATCCATGAGTAGGTAATCCTTTTTCTTGAGGAATTAGTTATATTGGCACTTACTTGAGACTTTTCCTTAAATTTTTTTTTTCATGTAATTACTTTCTTTTGAATATTCTTGCTGAGATTTAGAATAAAAATGAATAAGGTTGAATTGACAATTCGAGATTAATCGATTTTTGTATGCAAGAATTACATAGTTCTATAATAAATTTGTAATTAGGATTGCAAGAATTAGTAGTCTTGATAGAAAATGTAGACTTCTATTCCTCTTTTCTTTAAAGAACCTATTAATTCAGAACATTCATGCAATTAATCTTGAATTTTCAATCTTTTAATCTCAAGATTTGGAATAGTTAAGAAAACCCATGAGTTTAATGCAATTTTGAGATCAATTGTGAAATGTCTTTAGGAAGCAATTAAGACCCAGATTATGGTTAATTGTCAAATTAGCTAATTAGGGCATTAGGAATTTATTCTTAATGAACTATTGAATAATCTAATTGCATGATTTTTTGTTAAGTCAATGATAGAATTTCCTAGTTTACAAAAAATCCCCAAGATTTCATTTCAATTAAATCTTATCTCATAATCTCTCTTACTTCTCTCATTAATAAATTTCTTATATCAATTCTTGCTTTTTCACTTAGTTTCTAGTTCTTGAAAACAAACAACCCTCTCGTTTAATCTTTTGAATTTTGGAATTCAATTAGCTTATTTTAGGCCAATTAATAGATGTTCTCTTGGGATCGACCTCTTACTCCAGTATTACTACGTGTTAGTTCTAATTGTAGTTAGAGTATTATAAATTTCATTTGTTTTGGGTAAGATAGAACTAACAACACCTATTTTAGACCAAACAAATTGGCGCCATTGCTAGGGAATCATGCAATTGGCCGTTAAAACCCTGAATTCCTTTCTTTCAGAAAAAAGAAATAAAAAAATAAAACAACAAAAGAATAGTTAGTTTCATTGAACTATCCTTTTGTGCATGACTCGCTCCTCCCAGAGTATACTTTGTGATTTTGATGTAGATATCGATCGTGAGGAGAGGAGACTACAAAAATAAATAATAAGAAGAGAATAAGGAGAATTTGAAGAATCGAGTCAAGAAGAGGAACCAATATAAACAAACACTATGGGTGAAGCAAGTGAGCAAACATTAAGAGAGCTTGTCGAACCGAATTACACTCAACAACCGTTATGTAGAGTGTACCCGGGGACTACAGTACCATTTGAATTGAAACCTGGTTTAGTTCATCTTTTATCAACTTTTCAAGGTAATCCAGGTGAGGACCCACACAAACACATGAAATAATTCTATTTGGTATGTGATGGTATGTGCCCATTTTACTATTTTTCATCCCTTTTTCCATTTAAGATAATTACTCAATAATAACTAGTTATCTTTAATCAAAATCAATAAAGTTAAAATCGATAAAATAATGAAATATATTGTTGTAATATGTTTAAAATTATACAACTAATTTACAATTTTTTAAAGTTTTCCGAGGGCTTGGTCGGGCATAGGTGTTACATGTATTTTATTTTATTTTCTAAGATTTTTAGACTAAAGTAGAAAAAGGTTATTATTTCAAAAAAAAAAAAAAAAAAAAAGGAAAAAAGGTATAGTTTTGGGGGTTTTAATCTCTTCCTACAATTTGGAAATTTCAAATTATTTAATATTTAATATAGTTTGATTTCCTTCTAACTTATATAATTTTAAAAAAGTTTCGATTTAGTCCGGATGATGTGGACTTTTCATTTTGATCTTTATGTTTCAAAAATATCAATCTAATTTTCACAATTTAGGGATTGTTTGGATTAATTAAAAAAAAAAAAAGTTTAAAAAAATTACCAAATATACCCTTAGTCAAGCCTTATAAATCAACTTTATTATGTTTTTTTTTATTTCTTTAGAATTTATCTCTATTATTTTTTTTAGCAAGATATTAAAAGAGAGGGATCAATATATACATCGAGATATCTCAACTAGGTTGACACAATCTTAATTACCCTCATGATACCCTGAAATGTAGATGCTTCCATTAAAAAAATTAAAAAAGTACTATACATAAAGTGCTAGAGGGAAGCTCGACAATAAAATAAGGGAGGAGACTAGAGAAAAGTTTTCCAATTGAAAACTATATTAGATGCATAATTCTTTTTTATACGGTAACACTAACCACTAATAATAGAGATAAAAGTGTGGAATTCATCTTTGTTATTAGTTGTTACCATATTAGTACATTCTTTTTTCCGATAAGGTGATGATTTCTAATTGTTTAATCTTATTAGATCATTAGGAAAGGATAAATGGAAATAAGTAGGGTTTTTTTTTTCTTTTTTATGGAAAAAAGATAGTTTTGGCCAAACTGTAGTGACTGAATTTTAAATATTCTAAAACATAGGATCTAAATTGAAACTATTAAGATTATATAGATCAACAATGTAGTGTGTATATTATCCTCTTTTTTTAGTATGACAAGTTGGGATGAGAATTTGAATTTTCGATTTTAAAAAATATAACACATATGCAACTCTATTAAGCATCCTTTATAATATAAAAACTGAAAAAGAAAATCATATAATTCAATTAGTCAATTTTAATAGTATACATTGGAAAAAGGTGGGTTTGCTTTTAATATAATGTAATGACCATGTGAGGAAGTCTTGAAAACGAGGCTGTGGGATGCCCAATAAATTTATTTATGTCTATTTGACAAGGATTTTATTTATTTATTTTGAGAAAAACAAGGATTTTACTTCTTACTTTTAGAAATCGAGTACTTTTACTACTTCCACACCCCACCCCACCCCCCCTATTCGTTCTATTTTGTCCAATTTTTAAATTAAAATAAAAATTGATCAAAAACTAATGAGATTGATAGACACATTGAATGATTGAGCTTTATTTAGATTGACAAATGATATAATTAATTACAAATTTGAAGAGCATGTTTCAGGTTTAGAAGGGCTTCTCTAGTGTCAATGTGGGGAGAAGGATAGAAGAGTTGAGATCTTTATAAGAAAATATCATTTGTTTAATAAAAAAAATAAAAAAAAATAAAAAATCAGTTCATAAGAGGAGAATAAGAAAAAAGAAAAGAAAAGAAAGAGATGCCAACTTCACATATCTAGTCACTAAAACTAATTTAAAATTAGAGTTAGTTGCATAAATAGAATTCAAGCCTAAAATAATAAAATATATAGTACAAAGATAAAATAACTATATATATATATAGAGATAGATAAAAAAAAATGGTAAAAGACTAAAAAACTCATGCCTAGCCACCATTTTGCTCGCTTCTTTCCAATTTTCTCAAATTAAAAGTTATCACTAATAGCAGCTATCAATGATAGCCACTGATAGCTGCTATCAACTGTTATCGCTGATAGCTTCTATCAATTGCTATCGATAATAGTTGCTATTAGTGATAACTTTCAATTTGAGAAAAGTTAATAACATCTTGAAATATTAGCTTTTAATTTGCTATCAATTATCAGTAGCTATCATTGATTCACTTTCATAAATTGGAATCAACCTTGAAATATCGATACTAAAGGCTATCAGTGACTATCAATGATAGATTTATAAATAGTGATCAACTTTTAAAGAAGACCAAAAACTTTGATTATCACAGTAGCTATCACTAATAATCATTTATCATGACTATCACTAATAGCAGCTATCAGTCACTATCACTGATAGACTTTCATCAATTAGAATCAACCTTGAAATATTAACACTTAAGTCTATTAATGATAGACTTTTATAACTGGTTATCATCTTTGAAAGAAACTCGATATATAGATATCACCTAAGTTCTATCACCGATATCACTAACATCGCTCGTATTGTGGTTATCAGTGATAGTTTCTTTCACTGATAACATCATTGATAAGATGTTATCAATGATCTCACTGATATCATGCTATCAGTGATAATTCTCTATCACCGATAACATGCTATCAGTGGTAGTTTCTATCACCGATAATATGCTATTGGATAGCTTCTATCACCGATAATGTACTATCGAGTAGCTTCTATCAACGATAACATACTATTAGTATTAGCTTCTATCACTGGTAACATGCTCAATAGTAGCTTCTATCAATCATAGTCACCGAACACCTTTTTGCCACTTTTTGTCCTTCCCAAACATTTATAATCCCTTTTCTTTTCGATGATAGCTTCTACTGATAAACATGCTATTAGTGATAACTTCTAGGCATTCCACTTACATTTTAATTTGAGATTGAACTTTATTAATTAAATTCACTAAGTTGGCTATCAATGATAGATTTCTATAAGTGGCTATTAATTATGAAAATATAATCAAAGAATAAGCTATCAGTGATAGAAAATATTAGTGGCTATCACTGATAGACTTTCATTTGCTATTTATATTTATTATTTGTTATAATGATCAAACTTGATGATTGGCTTGTTGGTGCTAAGTCACTTATGAATTGAGTACTTTCAAGTTTTGGGTACTAAACTCGACCTCATAATTATTTAGACAACCTGCGTCCACGCCTATCTTCCTTGTATATCTTCCAAGTCCAATAATCTAGTGAATTCCCCCAAATAATGTGTAGATCCCTTCCTCCTATCATATAATATTTCTTGTCACTCTCTTTCTCCAACACAAAACTCTGATTTAAATTATTCCAATTTTTAACAAAAACCAATCACCAATAACTGACGGTAGGTGGCGATCAACACTACAGTTCAATGGTTCGAGGAATACTTGAATTGAGCACTTTCAAGTCTTGGGTACGAAACTCAGCCGCATAATTCTTGTAAAAAAAAAAGAAGAAGAAAAAATTCAAATAAAGGAAAGAAAAATTTTAAAAATAAGAGGAAGAGAAGAAGCAAAAACTGAAGAAAGGAAAGAAGATTAAATAGAAAAAAGGAAGCAAAAGCCAGAGAAATGAAAGAAAAATTAAAAAAAGAAAAAAAGAAGAAAAGAGAAAGAGAAGAAGTAGAAAATTGGAGAAAAAAAGAAAATAAAAAAATAAAAAAATAAAAGGGAAGAAGAAAAAATCGGAGAAAGGAAAGAAAATATTAAAAAAAAAAAAGAATAAGCAAAAATCGAAGAAAGAAAAGAAAATTTTTTTAAAAAAAAAGAAAGGAAAAAAGAAGAAAATGAATGAAAAGAAAAAATAAAGGAAAGAAAAAGAAAGGAAAAAAGAAGGAAATGAAAGAAAATAAAAAATAAAGGAAAGAAACAAAAATCGGATAAAGGAAAGAATAAAAAAAAAAAAGAAGAAGAAGAAGAAGCAAAAATTAGAGAAAGAAAATGAAAAAATGAAAAAAAGGGAGGGAAGAAGCAAAAATCGAAGAAAATAAAGAAAATAAAAAGATTAAAAATAAAGAAAGTGTGCAATAAGACAAGATAAAAAAGGGCGAAATTTAAAATTTAAAAAAAAATCAAAGATTGATTAATCAACTCATCCATATTTGCAAATATTTTAAAGATGTAATATATTTTTAGATTTTTTCTTTTTTTCTACTATCTATTACAAATATCCTCACGTAAGTTTATCTAGACCCTAAATTAATTACACTCACGTCATATTTTTATTAGTCAATTAACGATATTCAAATAATTTTGAAACATCTTTCCAAACCTTGAGAAGAAAAGCGTCATTTCTGAAATCTCAAAAATCAATAGGCATGGATTATGAAAAAATTCAAGGATATCATAATTGTATTTTTGTTCAAACATAAAAGTCCTAGAACACTAGCAATTTTTTTTTTTTTTTTTTAGTTATTTGGACAAATTGTCAAAACATAATGCACTTTTTAAAAAATGGCCACCAAACGTTTTTTTTTTAATAACTAACCAAATGATTGTTTTAAAATTTTTAGTAGGACTTATCAAATATATATAAAAAATACCCTTTAACAAAATATCTAACTAAAATACTAACAAAATTTAAGATCCAAATAAAAATAAACTAATCCCTCAAATCAAGAAAATGCTGGTGATTTATTTTAGTGAACAACATTTGAAAAAAAAAAAAATCCTAAAAACGACTTTTAAAATCATGCAAAAAAGAAAAAAAAAGAAAAAAAAAAAGGTTAGTAACAACGTGAAAGAAAATGGATATGGAACGTTGGACCAATGTAGAATCATAAAAAGAAATATGAGGTGGG
Organism: Benincasa hispida; assembly: GCF_009727055.1. Classification (NCBI taxonomy): domain Eukaryota; kingdom Viridiplantae; phylum Streptophyta; class Magnoliopsida; order Cucurbitales; family Cucurbitaceae; genus Benincasa; species Benincasa hispida. The sequence goes on from NC_052360.1 coordinate 2,598,674, forward strand.
GCCTTACACCTCACGATTTGCCATAAATCATACAATTAAAAAAATGGTCATTCTTCCAATTGCATACCTGAATTTGGTCATTCTATGCAATTACTCTTTTCAAGGGTTGGGCTTGAGGATGTTTATGCATCTTAAGCCCAACTCTTATTTTTCGGAGAACTTAGAAAGTCTTAACTTCTAAATCCTTTCCCAACAGATATGAAGCATAAATACCGATATGGATACATGATATGGATATGACAATTCGTCAATTTTTTAAAAACTGAGATACGGATACATCTAAGGATATGTCATTTTTAATATAATTTTTTTCATATATATAAATTTAACATAAAGAAAGATACTAAATGTAATCTACCAAAACATTAAATACCAAATTAATAACATAAAAATTAATCACCAAATACATATTACAAAGTTCTTAGTACAAACTAGAGAAACTTGAAACATATCACTTTATCCCACCACAAAGTTCTTAGTACGAACCAAATTAGTAACATAAAGATTAACATAAAGACTAGAAAATAGAGAAACTTAAAACAGTCAAATCTTAAATCTCCATAACATCATCATCATCAACATCATTATCACTTTCACCACCACCATGATCTCCTAAATCAGCCTCTAACTTTGGTTCATCTAAAGATAAATTGGCTACTTCCAACATACCAGCATCTTCAAAAGAATCAAAACTATGTCTAGCAATGTTCCATGCTTTAGTCTCTCCTCTTGAATATTATAGAGTACCCCTTGACAAAAAGCATAGATTGTTGGGAATATATACCAAATCTTCTACATGTTGAGATGTCAACTTATTCCTCATAAGAGAGTTAATAAAAGAGTATGTGCTCCAATTTCTCTCACAACAGGAAGAGGAAGAAGATTGCTTGAGTACTTTCAATGCAATTGGTTGAAGCATTGGGGCATAAACACCATGAGTGACCCACCAACTTATAGGATCAATGATACATCTTTGATCTATGGAATCAGGGTCATTGAAATCTTTAGATTTGGTAGAAAAATGTGTAAACTCTATGTACACTTTTGCACAAACCCTAGGGTCCCTAAAATATTTCTTAAAACACTTAATCCTCTCTCAAGATAGTTTGATATCTTGGTGTGGGGCCACTCGATTAGGGGACTCTAAAAGTCATTCTTCACTATAGTACCTAAATAGAAGTTTTAAAGAACGTTAAAACTCCTATAAAATATAATCTACAAAGTTAGAATATAAGATAAACAAAAAAGAATATAAGATAAACAAGATAGTGTAATTAAGTACCTCGACTTCAAGAAGTGTGCTAAACAATGAAGTGGAGTATTGTTTTTGTTTTAGCGATCGATGAGAATTTTATACACCATGTCATAAAAAGAGGAAAAGTCACTAGGTTTAGTTGGTTTCAATCCTTCATGCTTACAAATAGCTATCTTCTTTACAATCATTTCATCCCACATATCATACACAAATGTAGACAAGGGGCATCTGTATCATAAGCTCTAATCATGTCATAGATAGGTGCAGTGAAGGCAAAAATATAATAAATGTTGTCCCACCATAAGTTGTTAAGCACCAAATCCTTCACACACTTTGCCTTTACCACATTGTCTTCCCTATAATTTTCCCATTTATCATTGATGACCATGGCTTGTAACACCTTTAATAAGTTTAAACCTCTTAAGCATGATGATAACATATGCAAAGCATGTTTTAGCCATAAAAAGAAATTTCAAAGATATAAATTCATTAAACATGGCAAGCCGCATCGAAAGATTCATAATGAAATTTTTCACAAACATGATTTCACTAGCAATATTAGAGATCCAGTTGCACTCCTTATACACAAGTTGGTTGTTTTCAACATTCTTAGCAGCGCATATATTCTTCAAAACAAGGTTCAAGGTATGCACTACACATGGTGTCCATACAATTGTGGGAAATTGTGATTCAACATTGTCAGTTATCATTTGAATCACCTTGGAGGATCAACTTTGCTCTTGCTTACCTTCAACATCACAGGTACAATCTTGCTCACATTGGAGGAAGTCCATCGTCGTGGACATCCAGAAATTTCTAATGACACTCATCATATGTGAAGAAACCCTAATGAAGGGACCTTGAGCGGAAGCGGGATCGTCCCAATTTTCCAATTTTCATAGAATTGAAATTTTACAGACAACAATAGAAAAATTATGAATTTACAGAAAAATACAACATGCATATAAAAGAAAGAATTAGGGTTTCAAAAGCCCTTACCTTTGAAAACCTTCTTCATCTAAAATCATTTCTCTGTGTAAATCACGGACAACCAAAAAGGCCAATTGGGACACTACCGATTAGAGATCTCGGTATTCTCAGGTAGAGAACCTAGGAGGTGTGAGCTCTGGTGATTCTGGTGAGAGAAGAGAGAAAGAGGGGAGGAAGAAACAGAAAAACTCACAGAACTCTTCTGTAAAGCACACTAAAAAAAATATGTGATTTTCCAACCTCTTTTGCAGGAAGAAGATGAACAAGTTAATAACTCCCTACACAATACGTGGCTTAAGAGATTATTGGGGAGGGAAGTTATTTCCCTCCCAATAATTCAAAAAAAATTAATTTACTTTAATTTAAGTTAAATTAAATATTATAATACATATATGTATGTGTATATATATATATAATAACTAATTTATTATACATATATATACATACATAATTATATGTTATATAACATATAACATATAACATATAACTTTTATATTGTATCAAATACAATATAACCTGTAGTTTCAATTATCTCTTACTAAAGGCTTCTAATATAAATCACATTTGAAGAAAATTAAGCATGAGGATTACCATGAGCAGCGGAAGAGATCATTCCAAATTCCATTCGAATGAACACAATCAATTACAGTCTAAGAATGGAAACTAACAGATCATACGAAACAAGAAATTACAACATGCTTCAATAGAATCAAGGGATAGAGTATGCATACCTTTGAAGAAAAATTCATCCAGAATCCCTCGAATAGTCTACAAGTGTGTAAGGCAGCACTCGAACACAACGACCGAAACAACACAAACACAACGAACAACCTCCACAAAGACAATCGAGTCCAACTCGATACACGAAGTGAGTGAGGACACCACCACAATGGTTACCTTGGTATTCTTGGTGTGAGAATCTAGAAGTTGTGAGCTCTTTATGATCTTAGTTTGAGGATGAGACTGAAGGACAACGATCGTGTAGACGATCGAGTAAGTAGGAGATAGAAAGCTGTTTATCGTATAGACGATGTGCTCGATTGTTTAGTAAATGACAGCCTATCGTATAGACTTAGCCACTCAATCGTTTAGATACGATCAGCTGATGAACTATCGTATATTCAAAGCTCCACGATCGTTTAGTCTCTGTGAACTATCGCTTAGTGAAACACTTTCACTTGATAGCTTATTCGTGAGTTACTTTTTGAATGAGGCAACTATTAATTTTAGGAAAATAATTTTTCTTTTTATCTCATGGTTACCATAAAACCACTAAGAACCTCCTACTCAATTGGTTATTAGAGAAAAAGAATTAATTACCAAATAATTAATATATTATAAATAAATATGATAACCAACTTACCATATTTTATTTATAATCTATAGTCTTAATATTTCATCTCATGAAACATTCAAACCATAGTTCTTTTTCTATTTTATGGTACTTAATGTTGATAACGGGTAGAAATGCACGTTATTACAGTGCTAAATTATAAAACAATGCAGGTTTGCGTTGATAAAAATATACAAGATTGCGTCCAAAAGCATTAAGTTCACAATATTGCAGTCGCATGAGTCAATCACATTAAAATAGTTAACTTATATATTTTTGTGCAGAATATGTGTTGATGCAAGGCGGAAAATGTGATCCAAAGAAATCAACGACCAAGTGCATTAAGAGATTGCGTTAACGCAAAGCTATGCGATCATTTGGGCTCGCGTTTATCTGCTCAAGAAGGTTGCCGCATAGAGCCGGCGCATCTTTGGTGGGTGCATCTATGTGCAAAGCGTAATAAATCACGATGGGAGAGAAAGCTGATGACAGTCAATTCCGAATTAAGTTGACAAGCCGTTAACGAACTATTATAGCAAGCACACTAAACTTTTCAGTGACAGATATTCGGCGCATTAGACAGAGAATTAATGTCATCCCATCAGTGCAATCATAAGAGAGAATAATCCTTTCACCCCGAAGCTCTATAAATACCAGAGGCCACCTTCAGTGAAGGAGTTCAGTTCGACAGTTAGATAATTTTCCCTTAGATAGAAGTAGCCTTGTTCATAGTTTTCTTTTACTTTGAAGACAGAGCAAGAGAAGGGAGAGACGCTGGAAGATCGCTTTGGTCAACTCGAGAGAGAACCCAGAAGGTGTGAAAAAACATAGAAACGGCCGACTCTTGCGAGAGCAAGACTATCTTTTGAGGAGAGTAGAGAAGAACAGTGTAAAAAGCCTTGGGAAGCAAGAGATTGCTACCAGGCTCTTTATTCTTATTCCGCATTGTTATTCTGTATTTCAATTACATATCTATAAAATGGAACTTTCTTATCTACATCTGTTCACTCTCTTAAAAGCACGCATGAGTAGCTAAATCTATCGAATGGGTTGAGAAGAACTTAGCTAACATGACCTAGGATTTTCATTGCATGTGATCATCTTATTTTATGTTGTGCCCAACACCCCTTTAGAGCTACTCGGGAGAGAATCTAAAGAAAGAACCTAAGACTTGAGAGAGCTAGGTTAGAATCTAGACTCGAGAGAGCAAGATTAGATCTGCATAAGCAAGACATAGAGACTTAGAGATAAGCTCTATTTGCCAACATGCATCGTATGCACCCTAGAGATAGGTGATGGCATTATGCGGTCGCCTTGTATGTGTGTGTCATTCGTCATCGCATAGACAAGAATAGAGGCTTATGTGTAGAGTTCCTTATAGACTTGTCGCATATATCGCATGCGTTCTAAAACTAGAAGTCGTAGCATTTGCGTTGAGAGATGATTTGCTATTGTATGTGTGTAGCATGATCGCATAACATGAACGCAATCCTAGAAAGTGTTAGCTGAACTCCTTCTCAACCTGTTCCCCGCATATTCATCGCATTTTCCGTAATATTAACTCTTTTCTTAACTCTGCCGCATACATTTTATACTGTAAACAACAACCCAACATCTCTTTGATTTATTGGTTACCGCAAAGTCATCTTAAAAATTATTGCCGAATATTGTTTTCCTTAGTCCCTGAGTTTGACCCTAGACTTACCAGCAAACTCAGCAGAATTTATACTTGGGTTCTGTTGAGAAAACTTGTTGCACAATGCATTTTCCATCACCGCAATTCCTTTCATTATTTCACCGCATAAAATGAACGCATCTAGGTTTTGGCGCCGTTGCCTGGGACTTTGGAAATTCAGTGTGATAACAGTAATTGTTTTTATTTCTTTTCAGCTTTCAATCTCTGGCGAATTATGACCCAGTGATTGAAAGAATGTTCCGACGAAAATTGAGAGATAGCTGCCAACAATAAGATAGAACTCCAAGAACGGCAGAACAACCGAAAGAAAGGCCCACAAACGCAAACAATATAATGGCCAACCCCATCCTCTTGGTGAATGACCGCAATAGACCCATTCGAGACTATGCGTCGCCCAACCTATATGATTTCTCCCCAGGAATCATGAGGCCAGCGCTAGATGGATCGAGGTTTGAAATGAAACCGGTTATGTTGCAAATGATCCAAACTGCTGGACAGTTTGGAGGGAGGCGTGGCGAAGACCCGCACGCCCACCTCTGGAGCTTCATAGAAATTTGCAACACTTTTATGTCCCGAATATCTCCACCGAGGAAGTTCGACTAACTTTGTTCCCATTTTCCTTATGCGATCAAGCAAGAAAATGAGCTTATTCTCTCGAATCGGGAAAGATAACTTCGTAGGAACAAGTCATGGAAAAGTTCATGAAGAAATACTTCCCTCCAACGGAGAATGCAAGAAGGAGGAAGTTAATTACGAATTTTGAACAGGAAATTGATGAATCGCTCAGCAATGCTTGGGCGAGGTTTAAGAGGCTGGTAAGAGACTGCCCACATAACGGCTTACCAGACTGCTTACAGGTGGAAATTTTCTACCAAGGATTAACCCTTGCATCGCAGACCGCTGTCAATGTGGCAGCAACTGGAGGTCTGCTAGATAAAACGTATGAGGAGGCCAAGAATATCCTTGATCGCATTTAAAAAAATCACGAGGACTGGAGAGAAAGTGATCAAAGATTAAGAATTAGAGACAATGACATGAACAATGGGGCCATCGCATCCATTCAGAACCAAATGACTGCGATGATGAGTTTGATATAAGGCATCGAAATTAATAGCACGGGAGCGAAAAAAGGGCAGGTCAACGCAATTGCTCAAACGATCGCAAGTTGTGTCATTTGTGGAGACGCTCATTCGATGGAAAAATGCCTAGGAAACTCGCAGCCAGTATGCTTTATAAAGAATAATCCTTACTCTGACATGTACACCTTAGGTGGAGAAATCACCCCGATTTCATGTGGAAAAATCAACAACAAAGCTTTCAACCAGTGGCGCAAAAAAGAAGGGCCATCTGGATTTTTCCCGCGAACCAACGATCCAACGCATAACCAAGCCAACAGTTCACAGACACCGCAATCTTTGTCCTTAAAGAGCTTGTTGAAGCAGTATATTGAGAAGAACAAATCAGTGCTTCAAAATCAAGCATCGTCCATCCGAAATCTTGAAATCAGTTAGGATAGATTGCAGGCGAGCTAAAAAATAGACCGCAAGGAGCGTTGCCGAGCTCAACTGAGCTCCTATGCAACTCTGGGGGTACGAGAAAGGAACAATGCTTAGCAGTCTCCTTGTTAAGCGAAACAATGACTGCAGAAGGAAGGGAGGAACCCATCACGACCAACTTGAATGTAGTAACAACCGAGGACCCGTTGACTCATAATTCAGAAAAGCCCGAAAAGATGAACCCAGAAGTTGTGTCTACCTTTAAGCCTCTAGAACGCAAGATAGAAGAAGTCCAGCTACCACCATTCCTACAAAGATTGAAAAAGAAATAGAATTATGAAGAAAAGATCGTGACAGTGGCAGTAATGCAAAATGCTATGATCCCAGAAAAAATGTGCGACCCAAGAATCTTCACGATACCATGCTCAATTGGAGGGGTCTACAGTGGTCAAGCACTATGCGATCTTGGGGCGAGTATAAACATAATGCCGCTATCAATCTTCAAACAATTGAATATGGGCAATCTCATGCCCACGACGGAGACTCTCCTACTTGCGGACAGATCCCGAATACATCCCGAGGGAGAGTTGAAAGATGCCGCAATCTCAATTGATAAATTCATCTTGGCAACGACTTCATCATTTTGGATTATAAAGCAGATGAAGATGCGCCCATCATATTGGGATGACCATTCCTCTCGAACGGTCGCGCTCAAATTGATGTACGCAAGAGGGAAATTATAATGAATGTCAATAAGGAAAAGCTCCAGATTAAGGCTGTCAAAATCCCAGAAAAGAAGAAAAAGCTGCCATGGACATGAAAAGTCCAGCTTGAAATAAGCAGTCCCTGAGTTACTATGCGACTCAACCTCATTAGGGACGCAATCCTTTTGAATATCCTTTTTGTTTTGTATCAATACATCATGAACTCTTATTACCTTGTTGTTATCTGTTATCGCATATTTCTTTATTGCTTATAAATAATAATAATAATAATAATAATGAGATCATGTTGAACGATCGTGGTAAACGATTTTGTTAACTTTGTTTTTTTTTTTGTATTTGACCCTCTCAATGTTTTTCTTTGCAAACGATCGAAGTAAACGATTGCGGAGGCGCTACACGAAGATGCAACTATTTTATTTCATCACCGCAATCCAAAGAAAGTAGATCGTCGCAAAGCAGGATGTGTCAACAACTAATGCGGGCGACAGCGCAAATTTGGGGGTTGTATCTTTCCTTGACTTTATTCCAAATTTTGCACTATCGCATCGCGTTTTTATTTTGAAAATTTTATCACCGCATCCTCTTTAGTTACTGCAATCATTTAACATAGATCAATTTAGTAAGTCACCGCATGATTTCTCTTTGCCAATTATGATTTCAATGATGAAACGCATGCCTACATTTTTTTTCATATATGCTAGAGTCAACTTAATTTTAGGACAATCACCTCATGAAATATTTCTAGAAGTTAGTGGGCTGCTAGCTTTCTTTCAAACTGACCATTTACAAAACTTTCTAAGAACATCGCATGACTTCTTTCAATCTTTTTGGCAATGAAGACATTGCCACATTTTAAATTTGGGGGTGCGGTATTCATTTTCGACCTTGCTATTTTTAGCCTTACAAAAAAATTGCATAACGTTGCGATCGGATCCTACTCGTAGTTGGATGTCCGCATGACCCATGTGGGGGCAAGCCAAAACGAAGGTAGGAATCATGATCAACGCATAGAAAAAAAAATGACTGCAACTCCGTTGCCAAATTGGCATGAGTTTAGTCTGAGAAAGAGTGCCTTGCTCGTAGTTGGATGTCCGCATGACACACGTGAGGGCAAGCCAAAACGAAGGCGAGACACTTGGATCAGCGCAAGGTTAGAAAAAAATAAATAAAAAATAATGTCTAAAATACGCAAGGATAAAAAAAAAATCATTTAACACCCCAGTGAAAAAGTTTTTTTGAAATAAATCATGCGATGTCCTGGAATCTAGTAAAGTCTTTTTGAAGGTTAAACTTGCGGTCCCTAAATTCTAGAAATATTTTAAGAAGAGACCTGGATAAAAATTAAGGAAATTTTGGTGTATAGGATTTGAATAAGGCATCCTTCAGAAATCTAGGAAAAGAGAAGGCGATCGACTTTCTAAAGGAAATCTTTAGCTTATGCTTGAGGACAAGCATTTTTTAAATTTGAGGGTGTGATAATGTGGTAGAAATGCACGTTATTACAGTGCTAAATTATAAAACAATGTAGGTTTGCGTTGATAAAAATATACAAGATTGCGTCCAAAAGCATTAAGTTCACAATATTGCAGTCGCATGTGTCAATTGCATTAAAACAGTTAACTTATGTATTTGGTGCAGAATATGCGTTGACGCAAGGTAGAAAATGCAATCCAAAGAAATCAACAGTTGAGCGCATTAAGAGATTGCGTTAACGCAAGGCTATACGATCATTTGCGCTCGCATTTATCTGCTCAAGAAGGTTGCTGCATAGAGCCGGCGCATCTGGGTGGAAAGCGTATAAATCATGATGGGACAGAAAGCTGATGAAAGCCGATTCTGAATTAAGTTGACAAGTCGTTAACGAACTACTGTAGCAAGTACACTCAACTTTTCAGTGACAAATAAACTAGGGCATACTCTATACCACCCAGTATCATTTCCCATTTGCCCTAGATGAGATGTCGCATGTCCCATAGACCTAGACTCTCCAGATGGCCCTCGAACACTTTAGCCGTGAGAGCCTTTGTAAATGGATCAGCAATGTTGTGCTCCGACACGATATTCGTGACTATCACATCACCGCGATGCACAATCTCCTTGATCAAATGATACTTCCATTCTATATGCTTGCCTCTATGATGACTCTAAGGTTCTTTTGAATTTTCCAAGCCTTGCCGTTATCACAATAGAGAGTGATCAGCAAAGACATATTTGGAATAACTTCCAAATCTGTAAGGAACTTCCTAAGCCAAATAGCCTCTTTAGCAGCTTTACAAGCGGCTACATATTCGGCTTCCATAGTGGAGTCCATGATGCTTCCTTGCTTGATGTTTTGTCAAACTACAACCCCTCCATTCAGAGTGAACACTGACCCTGATGTCGATTTCCGAGAATCTCTATTAGTCTAAAAGTCAGAGTCTGTGTATCCTGTAAGGATCAAATCCTTATCTCCATACACGAGCATGTAGTCTCTCGTTCTCCGAAGATACTTGAGGACCGTTTTGACCGTCGTCCAGTGATATAATCCTATATTGGACTGATAATGATTGACAATCCCTACTGCATAACTAATTTCAGGTCTAGTATATAATATTGCATACATTAAGCTTCCAACGGCTGAAGCATAGGGAATCCATCTCATCTCCTCAACCTCTTGAGGTGTCTTAGGGCATTGATCCTTAGACAAAACAATTGCATGCCCGAAGGGTAATAAACCCCTCTTGGAATCCTACATCCTGTATCTGATCAACATTTGATCAATGTACGATGCTTGAGACAAGGTCAACCTCTTGTTCTTACGATCTCAAATAATGTAGATCCCTAGAACATACTGCGCCTCTCCTAAATCTTTCATTTGGAATTAGGTGGCTAGCCACTTTTTAATGTTAGTCAGAAAACCTACATCATTCCCAATGAATAGGATATCGTCCACATACAGTACCAAGAAAGCTATTGAGCTATTGATGATTTTCTTATAAACACAAGGCTCATCAACATTTTGATCAAAGCCAAACGATTTGATTGCACTGTCAAATCTAATGTTCCATGATCTAAATGCTTGTTTCAGCCCAAATGGACCTATTGAGCTTGCAAACTCTTTGTTCTTGATCTGGAATAATGTACCCCTCTGGTTGAGCCATGTAGATGGCCTTCTCAAGATTACCATTCAGAAAGGTAGTCTTGATGTCCATTTTGCATATCTCATAATCATAAAATGTGGCTATGGACATGAGTATCTTAATAGACTTCAGCATGACAATAGGTAAGAAAGTTTCCTCATAGTCCACTCCCTCACCAGGGTATAACCCTTTGCCACGAGTCTAGCCTTAAAAGTTTGCACATTTCCATCTACACCTCGTTTTCGCTTGTAGATCCACTTACACACTATAGATTTTACCCCAGCAGGCTGATCCACAAGTTCCCAGACATTATTGAAGTACATAGACTCCATTTCCTTGTTCACGGTGTTAATCAACTCATCTTTGTCAACATCCTCCATTGCTTGCTTAAAAGACAATGGATCCTCGATCCCATCATCAGAAATGATGTGTTAGGCTTCAATCAAACCCATGTAGCGATTCAGTGGGTTCATAAACCTCCCATCACGTCGAGGTAGTCTCAACTCTTGAAATGGTTGACTAGATAAACCGACATCAACAACTCCTATTGATCTATCAGTCTGTTTAACAACTCTTGTTGAACACTCAGTAGTCTCACTAGAAATCTCACGTAAAACAAGTTTGCTTCATGGTTTATGATCCCTAATGTGCTTCTTCTAAGAAGATAGCATTTGTTGACACAAACATTTTATTCTCACTCGAATCATATAAGTATCCACCCCTCGTTTCCCTTGGGTAGCCTACAAAGAGGCAAACTTTCGAACACGATTCCAACTTCTTTGGGTTAGCCATAAGCACGTGGTTCGGACATCCTCAAATCCTGAAATGGTGTAAACTACCTTTACGGCCTCTCCACAACTCAAAAAGTGTTTCAGAAACACTTTTCAAAGGAACGTTGTTCAAAATGTAACATGCAATCTCCACTATAAATCCCCAAAACGAGTCTGAAAGATGAGCATAACTCATCATAGACCGAACCATGTCCAACAAGGTTCTGTTTTTCCTTTCTGATACACCATTCTGCTGAGGTGTACCTAAGGCCAAGAGTTAGGATGTGATTCCATGTTCAATCAGTACTGGAATTCGAGGTCCACATACTCTTCACCACGATCAAATCGTAGCGTTTTTATCTTCTTTCCTAACAAGTTTTACCTTCAACCTTATACTCCTTAAACTTGTCAAGAGCTTCAGACTTATGTTGCATTAGGTAGAGATACCCGTACCTTGAATAATCATCTATGAAAGAAATGAAATATTCATACCCACCTCGAGCCCTAACACTCATCGGATCAAAGAGGTCTGAATGTATAAGCTCCAAGGTTTCCTTGGCTCTATAACGTTTTTCAGTAAAAGGTCGTTTGGTCATCTTGCCTTCAAGGCATGATTCACATACTGATAAGGAGTTTTCTTGTAAACTCTTTAGAAGTCCACATTTCACCAAACCCTCAATCTTATTGAGGTTGATGTGAACTAACCATAGATGCCAAAGATGCGCGTTTTCCTTAGGAAAAACCTTTGGTCTTTTTTCAGTTGTCGCCGTACTGAACATTTCAGTAATAATCAAGGCTTTTATGACTAACGGTCTTAATACATATAAGTTATTTTCCATTGAACCAAAACCAATCTCCATACCTTTCTTGAAAATAAATACTTTACTCTCAAAAAAGGAGATGGTATAACCTTGTTTAATGAGACAAGAAATCGAGATTAAGCTCTTCTTGATATGAAGAACTACAAAAACATTATCCAGTAACAAATAACGTTTCTTGTCCAAAAATAACTTCAGCCTACCTATAGCAATAACTGAAACACCTTCACTAGTACCGACTCGAAGAGTCAACTCTCTCTCTGGCAACGTTTTCCAGGAACTAATCCTTGGTAGGAAGAACTAACGTGGTTAGTAGCACCTGAATCAAGTATCCAGGCAGAATCATCATTCTCTACCAAACACGTCTCCAAGACCAATAAATCACATTTACTGTCTTCAAACTTCTTTCTCTTTTAGAGAGTACTGGGATCAGTATCAGAACCTAAATAAGCTCCAAGTTCCCTTTCAGAGAACACTTCTCGTCTATGAACTTCATCAGAGTCAGCAACACTTGCTTTCTCTAATTGGAGGTTAATTTGAGAACTGACACTACTGGTTCCTTTGTCATCCATCCCTTTGTGCCCAAAAAGTAAGAACTAACATTCAAACAATTTTTGCAATGAGTCCATGATCTTACGTGCAATGACCATGTTCTCAACCCTTTTGACCAAAGCATAAGGTATGCTAGCCAATATGTGAAGTCAGGCCAATGAATTAGCCATCATCCACACTCATATGCATTACAAACATTTAGCGGTGCATCAAGGGTCAGGACTCGAGGACACTCCTCAACTATGACAAACTTGAGGTCGTTTAACACGAAATATGTTTTAAAGGACTTTCCACTGTATATATAATCGGTCAAACTAGAGGCATTTAACAGGAAGACATTCATGTTGCTGAAAAAATAAACACATTGACCTACATTAGGTTTTTGCAAATACTCGTTGAAAAAACAACATCCAATACGGTTTAGAAAAACTCAAATGAAACTTATGTGACATCTAGTTTCACAATGACGCTTCAAAAGTTTAGGACAAAAGTCGTCGAAGGGTGGTCAATTTATCCCTCCTCTAAATTAAGACATTCTCAACCAGCCATTAATACTAGAACAACTCTTGCGACTAGCCATCATTGATTTGGTCAAGAAATCATTAACTTGCTTAACAATTTCCCATAAGTATGACTCTGTGGTGGTATAATTGGTCTGAGCAGGATTAAACATTTTACTCACATATGCGATAGGATGTAAGATTGTTTTTCTCTCTTGTGCCAAAGCTGCTCCTATTGCATGCCCGCTTGCATCGCACATTAATTCAAAAGGAAGTGTTCAATCCGGTGCAATTAACACGGGTGTGGTAGTCAGTGCATTCTTCAAAATACGTAATGCGTTGAGGCAATTGTTGTCAAAATCAAATTTTCTGTCAGTCTCCATTAACGCACTCAGTGGTCTTGCTATTTTCGAAAAGTCTTTGACAAAGTGTCTGTAAAATCTGACATGGCTCAATAAACTTTGTACAACCTTCACACTTGTTGGAGGTGGAAGTTTTTCAATTGCTTCATTTTTGCTTTACCACCTTCAATTCGTCCCGAGAAACCTGATGCCCCAACACGATGCCCTCCTTTCCCCATAAAATGGCATTTTTTCTCCCATTTATATAGATTCGTTACTCCATCTTTTCAGTATTCTTTCTCCAGGTTGGCCAAGACAACTTTTTATTTGTGCCCAAAGACACAGGAAGTGTCCTAAATTTTCGATGAAGTGCTCATTAGTAATTCTAAAAAGATGGCCATCAAGCACCTTTGGAACGTGCTTGGGCGGCATTGTAGAGGCCGACACGACCAATGCGGCAAAAAGAATAGTCCTTATGGTAGGTGAATGTGGTTCTTGTCCTGGTCTTCGAGACATATAATCTGGTTATTCTGTATAAACCACCAGAAAGCAGTAAAAGTCATTTCCGGCTAGACGATCTAGCATTTGGTCATGAACGGTAAAGGGGAAATGATCTTTTTTCGTATGCCGCATTCAGCTGCGGGAGTCCTACAAATACGCCACCCAGTTGACAGTTGTTTTGCGGATAATAGCTCATTATTTTCAATTCGGAACTATTGTCCATGCCACCAACTTTTTGCACACACACTAACGAGGCTGGACCCACGTGCTATCTGCTATCGGATAAATAATGCCGTATCTAACCATTTTCATCTCTTTAATATCCTCTTCATAGGGTTGAGTCTGCGGCTGATGTTTGATCGTTGCTTTATGGTCTTCTTCGAAGACGAATTTTGATGCAATACAGTAAGGTTGGGCTATTCCTCGAATGTGTCGACGAACGTTCCAGCCAAGTGCTCGCACATGGTTTCCTCAGAATGCTTCATCAACGCATTCTTTGGTCTTTGTTATCTGAATAATAATACTGGCAGCTTCTTCATTCTGCCCCAAAAATATGTCCTTTAGTATCTTGGCAGGGATCTTCAATTCCAGTATTGGTGTATCTACTAATGATCTCGTTGTTTTCTTTCTTCTTTGCCATGTTGGCTCTTTCTTCTTGGGGTTAGCGATCATTTCAACTTTCCTTGTTTGTTTTTTTATATGATCACATTACATGCAAGCAATGGATGCGCTTGCATCCCTCTTTCTTTATTCTCTTTGTCCAAGCTTTTTTCTTCTTCAGTCAAATTCTGGGTCGTCATCAGAGTTATGCAGGTCTTTCTTCGTCAGGAAACTTCATGGCAATAGATTATGTTTTTGAACTTTGAGCTTCTGTCCATTTTTATTGTCAAAGTGATCTCTCCTTTATACCACATCAATGTCTGGGTACGACCTATTTGATAAAAATGGTCGCCCCAAAATGATGGGGACATCTTTGTTGGCTTCGTATCTAAAGATGATGAAGTCGCACTAGTAGCGATAAATTTGTCGATTTGTATAGTCCGTCACTCTTCCCTCTGGATGAACAGAGATTCTTCTGCAAGTTGGAGAGTCACGGTTTGGGCGCAAGTTGCCCCACATTCAGCTGCTTAAAGATCGATAGAGGCATCAAGTTGATGCTGGCTTTCAAGTCACACAAGGCTTGCCCGATGTACAGTCCTCCTATGGAGCAAGGTATAGTAAAGTTTCCAGGATCGCTCATCTTCGATGGAATTATTGATTTCAAACTCTATGTTAAGGCCACCGTGGCACTAGTAACCTTCTTCTTGGTTACCATTTCCTTCAGAAACTTCACGTACGCAAGCACTATCTGCTATACTGAATGGAATATTAATATGTAATTTTTTTTAACATAGACAGAAGCATTGGTACTATACCTCTTCATTATTTTTCTTTCTAAGTCTCTGTGGGAAAGGTGTTAACTACACTCTCACGGTCCCCTTCTCTGTTGGCTTTGAGGTAGACACAACATCTGGCTCTATTTCTTCTTTTTCTTCCTTCTTCTTCTTGAGTCACCGCAATTTCAGGTTCCAACGCAATAGGAGTTTAGTGCGGCTAAGCTTCTTCTTTTCTCCCTCCACAGTTTTTCCACTCCACAATGTCACAGCTTGACATTGCTCTTTACTTGATCCCCTCGGGTTGTGTGGGAGTTCTGTTAAACTCGGCAGAGCCTGCAATCTGTTCTTTAGCTCATTTGCAATATGGCCCATCTGTAAAACTAGATTGCAGATGGACGTAGCCTGACTTTGAAGCACAGTTTCGTTTTTCTCTATATACTGCTTCAATAGGCTTTCCAGGGAGGAGGATTGTGGTGGTTCTGAGCTACTAGCTTGATTGCTTTTCTGACCATTATTTCGCAAAAAGAATCCAGGTGGCCCTTCTTTCTACACCACAGATTGAAAATTCTGCTGCTGATTCTTCCATGCAAAATTGGGGTGGTTTCTCCACCCGGGGTTATAGGTATTAGAAAATGGATTATTTTTCACAAAGTAAATAGAATGTGGATTCTGTGGGCATTCTTCCATTGCATGCCCATCACTGCAAGTCGCATACTTTGCGGTGTTTTGACTAATTGCGTTGACTTGCCCATTTTGCGGTGTTGGATTGTTGATTGCAATTCCCTGAATTAAGTTAATCATTGTGGTCATCTGATTTTATGGTGAAGTAATAGCACCATTACTTGCATCATTATCCTTGATTCTCAGTCTCTGATCACTCTCTGATCACTCTCTCTCTAATCCTCGTGGTTCTTAGAGATGTGATCCAAGATGTTCTTAGCCTTATCATACATTTTATCAAACAGACCACTAGCGGGCTGCCACATTGGCAGCGGTCTACGAAGCAAGATTTAAACCATGATAAAAGAAGTCCATTTGAAGGCAATCTAGCAATCCATTGTATGGACAGTCCCGAACCATCCTCTTAAACCTCGCCCAGGCATCGCTGAGCGATTCATCCATGTCTTGTTCAAAATTGGTGATTAGTTTCCTTCGTCTAGCATTCTCAGTCGGTGGAAAGTATTTCTTCATGAACTTCTCTACGACCTGTTCCCATGAAGTGATCTCTCTCGGCTCGAGGGAATACACCTATTTTCTTGCCTGATCACAAAGAGAAAATGGAAGCAAAGTTAGTCGAACTTCTTTGGCAGAGATGTTTGGGAACATAAAAGTACTGCAGATTTCTATAAAGCTACAGAGGTGGGCATGCGGGTCCTTGCCACGCCCTCCTCCGAATTGTCCTGTAGTCTAGATCATCTACAACATTACCGGTTTCATTTCGAATCGGCTTCCGTCGAGGGCAGGCCTCATGATTCCTGGAGAGAAATCATAGAGGTTTGGCCATGCATAGTCCCTAATGGGCCTATTACGATCGTTAGCCAGAAGGATTGGATTCGCCATGACGTTATTTTCGTTTGGTGCTCCGTTTTTAGGCTACTCCGCCATATCTTCTTTGTCTAACTATTGTTGTTGGCGGTCTCTTAATCTTTGTCTGAACGTCCTCTCAATCTTTGAGTCGTAATTCGTCAGAGATTGAGAGTTTGCAAAGAAATCAGAAAAATTACCGTTAGCACACTATTTTGCCGAAGTCCCCGACAATGGCGCCAAAAACTTGATGCCTTATTTTATGAGGTGAAATTATGGATGAAATTCGATGATGAAAATGCGTTGAGCACTCAAGTTTTCTCAGTGAAATCCAAGTGTAAACCCCACTGAGTTTCCTGTAAAGTCCAAGGTCGAACTCAGGGACTTGGAAAAACAAGTTGCGGTGGTAATTTTTTAGAAGACTTTATGGTAACCGGTAACTCAAATAGTTGTTGGTTTTTTTTGTTGCGGTAATGAAAATAAACAAATGCGGCAGAGTTCGAAAAGAGTTAATAAAACGAAAGATACTATGAGTATGCGGTGAATGGGTTGAGAAGGGTTTCGGCTAACAATTCTTAGGATGCGTTCATGTTATGCGATCATGCAACACACATACAATAGTAAACCATCTCTCGATACAAATGCTACGGCTTCTAATGCCAAAATGCATGTGATATATGCGATAAGTCTATAGGACCTACTCATAAGCCTCTATTCTTATTTATGCGATGACAAAATGACACACACAAAAATAAGACGACCACATAATATCATTCCTTTCTCTAGGATGCATGCGATGCAGGTTGGCAAACAGAGCTTATCTCTAAGTCCCTATCACTTGTTTATGCAGTTCAAATCTTGCTCTCTTGAGTCTAGATTCTAACCTAGCTCTCTCAAGTCTTAGGTTCTTTCTTTAGACTCTCTCTCGAGTAGCTCTAAAGGGATGTTTGGCACAGCATAACACAAGATAATCGCAAGCAATGAACATCCTAGGTCATGTTAGCTTAGTTCTTCTCAACCCATTCGACAAGTTTAGCTACTCATGCGTGCTAAGAGAGTGAACAGATATAGAATAAGAACTTTCATTGTATAAATATAAAATGAAGTACAAAATAACAATGCAAGAAGAGAATAAAGAGCCTGGTAGCAATCTCTTGCTTCCAGGCTTTTACATTGTCTTTTCTACTCGGGTTCAAAAGATAATCTCGCTCTTGCGAGAGTCAGCCCGCTCTCTATTTTTACGCCTCCAGGTTCTCTCTCGAGTTTCCTTGAGCGATCTTTCGGCATCTCTACTCTTCTCTTGCTCCGTCTTCTTCATGATAAAAGAAAAACTATGAACAAAGACGTGTTGAGCTAACTGAACCGAACCCCTTTTCTGAAGGATGCCTTTGATATTTATAGAGCTTCAGAGTGAAGGGTGGCTTCTCTCTTATGATTGCACATATGGGATGGCTTTAATTCCCTGACTAATGCGCCAAATATTTGTCACCGAAAAGCTAAATGTACTTGTTATCGTTAGCGGTTGTCAACTTAATTCGGATTCGACCGTCATCAGCTTTCTATCCCATCGTGATTAATTATGCCTTTCACCCAGATGAGCCCACCAAGTTGCGCCGGCTCTATGCGGCAATCCTTCTTGAGCAGATGTTGGCGAATATAAATCACCACAAAGCCTTGCGGTAATGCTACGCTCGTTCGTTGATCTCTTGTGATCGCGCTTTTCACCTTGCGTCAACGTATATTCTGCATACAAACACAAAAATTAACTATTCCTATGCATGAACGCATGCGACCGCAATGTTATAAACTTAATGCTTTTTGGACGCAATCTAACATATTTTATCAATGCAAACCCTCATTTCTTAATAACTTAGCAATGTAATAACATGCATTTTTGCCCGTTATCAGTCATGCGCAACAAGAAATTACAATATGCTTCAATAGAATCAAGGGATAGAGTATGCATACCTTTGAAGAAACATTCTTTTAGAATCCCTTAAACAGTCTACAAATGTCCAAGACAACACTCGAACACAACGACGGAAACAACACGAACACAATGAATGGCCTCCACAAAGACAATCGAGTCCAACTCGATATACGAAGTGAGTGAGGACACCACCACAATGGTTACCTTGGTATTCTCAGTGTGAGAATCCAGAAGTTGTGGGCTCTTTATGATCTTGGCTTGAGGAAGAGACTGGAGGACAACGATCGTGTTGACGATCGAGCAAGTAGGAGATTGGAAGTTGTCTATCATATAGACGATGTGCTCGATCGTTTAGTAAATGATAGCCTATCGTAAAGACTTAACCACTCGATCATTTACCTACGATCAGCTGATGAACTATCGTATAGTCAAAGCTCCACAATCGTTTAGTCTCTATGAACTATCGTTAGTGAAATACTTTCACTTGATGGCTTATCCGTGAGTTACTTTCTGAATGAGGAAACTCTTAATTTTAGGAAATAATTTTTCTTTTTATCTCACGGTTACCATAAAACCACCAAGAACCTCCTACTCAATTCATTATTAGAAAAAAAGAATTAATTATCAAATAATTAATATATTATAAATAAGAATGATAACCAAATTACCATATTTTATTTATAACCTATGGTTTTAATATTTCATCTCATTTAAGATACAAACCATAGTTCTTTTTGTATTTTATGGTACTTAATGTAAATCGATTTACATTAATCCTCCACTTGATGTATCTTATACATCACACCAATTATATCATATATAATTGAATTTTCTCTTAGTAATTTGAACACTTCAAACTAACCCCAAGAACTGATTCTCAACTTGAATCCATTGAGCTACCAAGAGGACCTTATGGACCTGTAGCTTGAAGCTCCAACGGTATGTGAATAACTGACTAAACTCTTTGGTCACGGGATCCACCATCCGTTAACTGTCGGGTACTCCACTAAGGACCGACAGCTGCACTCTCCGCACTACGTATATATTTTTGTGTCCATATCAACCAATCAATAGTGCGATAACCCTTCACAAATCGCTCGTAAGTACAATTGCTCCAATTTACCCTGTAGTTACATCTAACTCCTTAAGTACCACTGATTCCTCTAATGAACAATAAGTCATAGTCCTACTATGACTAGGTCCTCTTTTCTAAAGAGAGGATGTGGCCACTATGTTCAAGGCCCAGAATCAACCCTTAAGGGAGTAATCTATCTACTTACCCCTGCTTCGGGGAAGGACTGAATTCTTTCTTGTGTAACTGAGTTCCCAGCTCCCCAATCAGAAAAATCCCCAAAAAGGTAGGCTTGTTGAGTTGGAATCTAGCCGTTCTTACTCATACTAATCAAAGGATCGCCCTCATAGGCAGAAGTTCCCAAAACACTTAGGATTAAGGTCATGTCACCTATGATCGTTTAAGTGAGATGTAAGTCTCAAGTATCAACGAGCGTTATATAAAGAACTAGTCATCTCGTGGTCCGGTCTTATACAAACTCTTTGTATAGGATACCCCCGCTCGCATGTCTCCACATGAATGGTTAGGATCAAACCATCTGTATTAGTTCACAACACTTGCAAACCTCCACAAAACGAGTCGTATTCGTAGTGTCACCAGGATAAGGTATCCCTCCTTAATCCGTCTACTACAACCTTTTAGGTTATTACTTAAGGCATGATCCACTTATGTATCTCATATAGATGGTTAAGTTTACATACAATAACCACAGATATTTGTTTATTAGATATGAGTAAATGCAAATGAAATAACTCTTATTTTATTAATAACAATGTGTACAAAGTTTACAAACTACGAGACTTCGGGAGAATTAGGATACCAATCCCAACAATTTACATTAAATTTAATTATATGAATCCAATTCATATAATTAATATTTGAATCATATTCAAATATTTATTTCCTCTCATAAATACTTAATAATATATTGTATCAAATACATTATAGTAATTATATCACATATAATTGAAATTTAATTAATTATATTATATATAATTAATTCCCACAATTAATTTTAACAATTCAAATTAATTCGAAAACTGATTCTCATTTAATTCTATTGAGCTGCCAAGGGGATCTCATGGACCTGTAGCTTGAAACTTCAACGGTATGCGAATAATTAATTAAATTATTCACCATCCGTTAATTGTCGGGCACTCCACTAAAGACTGACAACTAGACTTTTCACACTACATATATATTTCTGTGTCCATTGGATATAACCAATCAACAGTACGATGACCCTTCACAAATTGTTGTTAAGTACAAATAGTCCAAAATTACCATTTTGCTCCCGTAGTTACATTTAACTTTTTAGGTACCATTGATCTCTAATGAACAATAAATTATAGTCCAACTATGATCAAATCCTTATCGAGCTAGGAGAGGGTGTGATTCCATATTGTTCAAGCCTCAACATCAACTCTTAAGGGAGCAATTTATCTACTTGCCCCAAAATTGGGGAATGAGTGAATTCCTTCTTGTGTAGTTGTGTTCCCAACACTCCAATCAAACGAATCCCCAAAATGGTAGGCTTGTTGTGTCGGTGATCTGGCCATTCTCTCTCATATAAATCAAAAGACTGCCTTCATAGGTACGAGTTCACAACTCACACAGGATTTAGGTCATGTTACCTATGGTCATCCTAGTGAAATGGAGGTCTCAATTATGAACGGCGTTATATAAGAGACTAAACATTTCGTGGTCTGGTCTTATACAAAATTCTTTATATAGAATATCCTCGCTCACATATCTATACATGAATGATCAGGATCAGATCATTTGTAGCACTTTACAACAATTGTAATACCTATAAAGCGGACCATACTCATAGTGTCATCAGGATAAGGTATCCAACCTTATCCATCTACTACAGACCATTTAGGTTATCACTTAAACATGATCCACCCGTATGTCTTTACATACATGTTTAAGCTACAAGATAACTTTGGATGTTAGTTTATTGGTTTGTGGTTAATGCAACTACTTTTGAAATAAAATATCAAATATTTTAGTACATCAATAAAATGTTTTTACATTACAATTACAAACTATAGGACCCTACGAGATTTAGGGCATCAATCTCAACAGTATGATCGTTGGCTTCCCTCGTGTACAGGCGTTCTATAAGCAGTTAGAAGCATTATGGACTATATTTTTTTTATTTTTAATTTTTTGCTTCTGGAATGTTTAGATACAGTGTATATGGTTCTAGAATGTTAAGGTAGAGTATTTTGGTGGTATTCAAGTTATTTTTAAAATAGTGTATCTTTGCATTCTTATTTGTACTTAATTTGGTTGTTTTCTGAGTAGTTTTGTCATTTACTAATTAGCATTTTCTATTATATAAATTTGTTTGGCTATTTTTACAATTTTGAAACATTTTTGTTAATTTTCCAAATGAAACTTTAAAATTTACTATTTTTATTTATTTTGAAAATTTAAAGGGGGTGTTTGGGCCCCAACTTCAAGTGGATGAAAGCCCACTCCCAAATATAATGGTTTGTATTTACAACTACTATAACTTGTTAACTAATACTATTTCGAACCTGGTATAGACTAAAATGTTTTACAACTCAAATAACACTATTTTGACTTATTGATTATAATAATCAACTTAGCGCACTAAATACTTCCTAAATCTTTATAATGAAACAGACTAAAAATAGAATTATAATTATCATGGAACCAATCGTAGAACACCTTTACATCTAATCCAACTATCACTTTCAAATAAAGAAATGAAAAAGAACTCTCTATACAAAAAAATGTCTTCCACAAGAATTCAAACCCAAGCCCAAAAAAGTAAAAGAAAAAACTTATTTTAACCAGTTCATATAACTTTTCCCAAAAATAAAAATTATAAAAAAAATCAACAAATTACTTCAATAGAGAGAGAGAGAGAAAAAAAAAGGTGAGAAGACATGAAATAAATTAGGTAATAATAAGGTTGTTGGATCTGAGAGTGTCTTTGTGTTTGAGAAGAACTCTAAGCTGAGCTTTTTGACACTCCAATTTGGCATCTGAATCTCTATTTTTCGACCCTTTTGTTCTAAACACTCGCCGGAATTCCACAAACCCTTTAATTCCTCTCACAATATGAGGATTATTATTTTCCAGCTCCGGCGACACACTTCTCGGAGCCGCCATGTTGCTGCAGCTTAATCTCTGCTCTCCCTCGGCGGCGTCCGATCTCGTTGATTCTCTCGGTGAAGATCCGTCGCCATCGCCAATGGTATTATTGTTGTCGGAACTTGCCGACGGGTTCTCTGCCACCGTATGCTCGGAAAATACGGCGGTGTTGTTGTTGTTGGTTGTTCCTGATTCAATCTCTGAAAGCATATGTTCAAAGACGATTTTTACCTCTGCAAGCTTCATTTGAACTCTCTCTTCTCGTAAAACCTCAGCCAACCTTTAATAGCAAATTATTTAAAGGAAATTAAACCACTTTGGAATCACTTTTCAAAATTCTCTTCATATAACTCAATTCATCTCCTCAATTGTTTCCTTAAAATGTTATTCTAAAATCTAAACAAATCTGAAATTTAATCATTTGAAATTTTGAGTTTAAAACTATGCAGCAATTTAACACAGTATTAGAACTTAGTATAGTATACTTTTGGACCTTTAATTTTTTTTTAAAATAATAATAATAATAATAGTAACTATATATTTAGTCCACGTGTACGATATGACTTGTATCAACTTAATTAGTTCATGTTGAGAAATTTTTATAAGATTTAATTAATTTTTTTGGATAATTGCAATTGGTAGTACTTTTAGGAATAATAACCAAGTGAATAACATAATTTTAAAAAAATTGCAATACAGACAAGTCTATTAGCGATAGACTTCTATTGTTGATAAACCCTTATCAGTGATATGGTCTATCATTGATAGACTCCTATAAATAATATGTCTATCTATTTAAATTTGGTCATATTTACAATTTTTTTATATTATGTCACATCTGCTAATATCTTGGGTCTAATGTCTATATTTGCAACTGTCCCATTTTTTTTTATATATGTAGATTAATAAATCATTTTTTAAAAAAAAACAATAAATAAAAGTTTGTATGTAATAGAAATTGACATTTAATTTTGATGAAAATTTTAAAGATACGAACTAAAATTGTTACAAATTTCAAAATATGTTAACTAAATAGTTACTTATTAAAGATCATAGACTCAATCCTACAAATTTGAAAATAAGATTAATTTGTTACTAATAATAGTTTAGAGACTAAATTATTACTTCTATTGAAGTTAGGGACCAAAAGTGTTTTAACTAAAATAAAATAAACTTTTGGTTAGTTTCGTATCCTTTGATACTTATTTATTGTTTAAGTTGTTAAATTTAGGGTGTGTTTGGTTTAGCTTTTCAAGTGTTTAATTTTGAAAATAAGTCATTTTGAAGAAAAAAAATGAAGTGCTTTAAAAATGTATTTTAAACAGATTTTTTTTTCGAAAGAATTTAAATAAAAATGATTTTTTTAAAAAAAATACTTTTTTCTTTGGTCAATCCAAAGGGTCTTAAAATATACCAGAAGTTTGGTTAGAATGTGCTAGTTTTCCATCAATTATTATTGTTAATCATTTGTTGGTTCAATCTATTTTTATAAGTTTGTTGCAAATATAACAATCAGGTCCAAAGTATTAGCATATATAACAATATGTAAAAAAAATTACAAATATGGCAAGATAGTTTAGGAGTGATAGATCATATTGTTAGAGTCTATGAGTGATAGATCATATTGTTGGTAGGAGTCTATCAATGATAGACCATATCGCTGATAAGAGTTTATTAAGGATAGACGTTTATCGCTGATAAACTTTACAATATTTGAAATTTTTTTTAAATGATGTTATGAATTTAGTTATTATTCTTAAAAATGCTACCAGTTGCAATTACCTTTTATTTAATTTAGGTTTAAATATCACTTTTTTGTCACTAATTTTCAAGATTGTTTTGTTAAGAGATACCACTACATTCTCTTGCTTAAGTCCCTGAATTCTTGAAAGAACAAAGTTCAAGATTTTCAATTTCTTTTTTATTCTTAACTTTTCAAATATCTATTTTCAGCTGTTGAAACCAAAACAGTGATATTTCAATCATTTTTATTATTTTGTCTGCTATCCATATTTGTTTTAGACCACCAATTTGGCTCTAATCTATGGTCCCATCAGCTAATATACT
Organism: Benincasa hispida; assembly: GCF_009727055.1. Taxonomy (NCBI): domain Eukaryota; kingdom Viridiplantae; phylum Streptophyta; class Magnoliopsida; order Cucurbitales; family Cucurbitaceae; genus Benincasa; species Benincasa hispida. The sequence goes on from NC_052360.1 coordinate 2,623,871, forward strand.
CAAATCAACATTTAACATCTATTTATTTGTCAATCCACATGTCTATAAATTTTGGAAGGAAAAAAAAATCAAGCTACGTATAAAATATTGAAAATTTTCAAAAATAAAAAAATATGAAAAACTATGTTTACAAAATAATAAATTTTAATTTTATTTGATAGAGATGGATAAAAGCGATAGAAATCTATACTAGTAATAGAAACTAACAAAAATCTATAATTGATAATAGACACTGATAGAAGTGCTTCATTATTTTTTTTTTATTACTATTTTTGTAATAATTTGAAATTTTTTTTATTTGTAAAAATTTCCTTAAGATATTTGTTTTATTCTCCAATCTCAACTCCACGTTAATTGAACTAAAAAAGCTACGAAAAAAGCCAAATAAATTGGGATACTAAAATAGATTTATTATTTAAAACCAAATTCAGACGCTAGAATCTTGAAAGTTTCATAGGACAATATCGAAATTTTTAAATATAAAAATAAAACAAAAAAAAACCTAAAAATTGATGAAAGTGAAATGAAACAAACCTGAGCATCTTCCTCTCATCTTCAATCTCCTTCTTCATCAGATCTATCTGAGCTTCATGAGAAGAAATCTCTCTTGCAAGCTCTTGACACAGTCCTTCCATGGCTTCCCTTTGTTTCCTTTCTTCATCAAGCTCTTTAGCCAGCCTCTTTGCCAAAGACTCGAGCTTTTTACGAGCCTTGCGCTCGTATCGAAGCTCAGTCTTGAGCTCCACGATCTGACTTCGAGCGAGATCGAGCTCCGAATCCATTCGTCTTTTCGTAGGAAACAGATCACAAGAAGAAGAAGAAGAAAATTTCAAGCAATAAAACTGAAGTTGGTTGTTAAGAGAGGATTTATGATGATCAATTTGACGATGATGACGACGATGATGATGAGAAGGGCTAATATAAAAAGGGTTTTCATAAAGTTTCCAGCTTGGAGAAGTTTCATCAATCATCATCTCATTCTCCATATCTTGATCTCTTCTATACTCTTTTTTTTTTTTTCCTTCTTATTCTTCTTCTTCGATGGTTTATTTTATTTTATTTATTTTATTGTGCTTGTGAAGAAGAAAGTGAAGATGAAAGTGAAGATAAAAGGTAATGGGTTGTAATGGTAGGTCCATTGGGTCATGAATTTTGCTTTTGAGAATGTGGGATTGGAAAAAGGAAATAATGGCACCATGTCACATGCACCTCTTCCTTATTAATTACAGGATGCAGGAGGTAGGTTTTTATTTATTTATTTATTTCTTAATAATTTATTATATCTTGGCCCCATCAGGCAGATCATTAAAGTTGCTTTGATTTGGGTTGCAAACACCATTATTTTATTTTGATTATACAACTTTTGAAACCCCTATTTTTTATTTATGAGTTTTAGAATAATAAAAGAAAAGGAAAATATAGTACTATATATATACTCTCTTCATTAAGCATTTGACATGTTATTTGATAATGTATCATTAATTTAATACTACTTTGGTTATTTTTAGTTTTGGTTTGTTTTGGCTTTTGTATTTTTGAAAAAGTTCATCTTGATCCATATAAATTTTCAACTTTGATTCATTTTGGTCCATTAACAAGTGACAATTTTAATCTTTAAAGATGAAAATAAAAGGACCTAAATTGTTACTTTTTAAAAGTATAAAGACCAAAATGAACATTTTAAAAATATAGAGATTAAAATGAACTAAAACCAAAAGTCTAAAAATGAAAATATTATTATTTCATGAATCTCAAGTAAATTTTAAATGTTTCATTTTTAGCAATCGATGAACAATGGTAAGATGAAAAGTTGTTCATGCTACAAAAGTACTTTTTTTGGGTCGTTGAACTTTCAAGATATCTGTTTTATCCCATCTTTTCAAATCGTATGCAGCAAAGCCTGCCTTAATTGCAAAAGGATTGTTGGAAAAATTATTCAACGAGATCGTCACATCATAGGAATTACTCTTGAATGTGGATTAAAAATTTTACTTAACTCTCAATTGCTCCTAAATACAAGGCAAATGTGTTTTTGCAGTCTCTCTCATATATGCAATGGTGTATCCTTGTAAAATTGTCGACCACAACGTGTGATAGCTTATCAAAATAATTTTAAATCCAAATCTCACAAAAAAAAATTGTGAAATAGTTGAAATTATAATTAGTCGTGGATCTTTAAGACTCATGAATGATTTGATTCTTTTATATGTCTCCAAAGTATAGAAGGGAAAAAAATATATTGTTAGACAAACAATACAAAATATGTTGTATATTAAAGTCATAGTCATTGCCATTGTGCATACCAGAATTTTTTACAATCAAACTAAAAAAACTATAGACTATTATAAACTGAAAAATGGGAAAAAATGTGCTTAATTTGAAAATAATAAAAATAAAGTAGAAATTGCATATACGAAAGTAAATATAGGTCAACTAGTATATAGTATGTATTAGCGTCCCATAGTCTATAGTTTGAATCTCTCACTTCTTATTGTACTAAAGAAATAGAAACGACATGAAAAATAACTTTTGAATTAAATGTAAAGTTGTTACGATCAAGAAGAAGTATTACATAATCAAATAAAAATGTGGGAAAAGAAATAATTGAAACTCGGCTGGATTATGTACTATTGGAATTAAAGATTTTGCATAATTATAAAATCAGAAGATGCAATGATAAAAAAAAACAAAATCAAAGGTACATTTAAATTTGACTGGATGACGAACTTAAAAAGGTTTTTATAGGTAAAAAAATTGGCAAAAAATTATTTTTATCAGATGAAGAGATGTAGCCACAAATATGCTGAAAAACATCTAAAAAAACAAAGCCCATTTTGGGCCCAAAAGCCAAAACTTTTAAAACCCATATCTTATCAACTATGTAACTTAGGTTATTTGCCCCTTCCTATAAAACATTAGAAAAATGAGAAATGGTAGAATATGTCAATAAATGGAGAGGTGATTTTGATAGGTGTCTAATTTGATTTTTTTTTTGCTTGGAAAATATCTACCGTTACAATCCCTGCTCTTTAATAGATCATTTTTTTTACAAAGATATTGTAATTAAAGTGTGAGGTAGGGAAATCGAACCTCATATCCTGAGATTAATAATATGAACACTATGTCAATTGAGCTTGATTTTATTAAGAATCTCGTTGGTTGTGTGGTTTTTCAAGAAAAAACAAAAAAATTGGAGACAACAGGCAAGTTTTGAAAGATTTCAATTTTTAAAAATTACTGAAAAATGTCTACCAGGATATTAGGAGTGTCACCATAAATATGTATTTTCCAGTTTTACCATTCATATACCCTATATGCCTATGGCTTCATTTCTTTTTCTTTTTTCTTTTTTTTCCTGGTGAATTTGAAATAAATATCTATATATTTTATTTTTTTTATTTTGAGATTATATTTTTCTAATTAATTATTAGAGCTTATATCATATTTCTGAGTGTATATGAGTTGGGTTGGGTTGGGAGTGTTTTTTAGACCAACCCGAAAATTCGAGTTGGTTGGGTTGGTAACCCAAAGGATCCAAATAAAGTCTTCAACCCAATCCAACTCTTAAAATTCGGGTTGGATTGTTGGGTTATAATTTTTTAATTAAAAATATGAAATTTATCTACAACACATGACTAATAACTAAAATCTCGTAAAAATTAAATGTTAAATATCAAATATCTATGATATTTATTACAAACTTTAAACAAAGATAAATACCATAACAATTTTGAATGAAAAACGTAAAAAGTTTACAAATTAATCAAACTTTAAACATATATATATATATATATATATAACAAAATTCGGGTTAGGTTGTACCAACCCAAATTCTTTTAAGCCAACTCGCGACCCAACCCAACCCAATAAAAATAGAAAAAGTTTAACCCAATCTAATCCAAGAACAAAACTAACCCTATCCAAACCTTACATTTTGGGTTGGGTAATCCAGATTGTTCAAATTGTCGGATCATTTGAACATCTCTAATATTTCTAAATTACATTAAATTATAGATAGTATGGAATCTATGATGATAAAAATTTGAAAGCATATATGATGCATGTCTTAGATTATGCGTATGTTCTCGTGCATCGGTGGTCATGAATTGAAATGGAAAGTATGCGTTAATCTCGTATGCAATAACCATGCGTTCCTATCACAAGTTTTCTTGTTCTCTTGCCAAGTATAACGAGATCGCAAGTTTCTCGGGTGATCCGAGGTCGAACTTAGGGACTTGTAACTAAATGTCATGAAGTAATGTGTTTGCGGCGAAGAATAAAAGAATGTTGAGGGTTATGGGCTATGCACTACTCCTACTCCTAACTAACAGATTAAGTAGTGGAAGTATGACTGTGAGAGATAGAGACACGACAACTGTTAACGCGTAGTCAAATGAATGAGAAAATAGATAAAATGGCGAAGATGACTTCACCGCAACACTAAGCTTGACTGCAAGGGTAACCCTAGCTAACGCAAGCTATGCAATCATGCTATACACACTTAACGAAGACGCATGCGATGTATATTCGATAGTATCTAGAAGCCTTATTTCTAAGTCTCTATTCCTGCTCACGTGCTCTCACACATAAACAAGTTGACCGCATATCACCTTATCCTACTTCTGGACGCATGTGATGTGACCGCATACTTTCATATCCTATCCATAGGGTGCATGCGCTGCGTAATAGCAAACAGAGCTTATTCCTAAGTCTCCATTCTTGCTTATGCGATCCAATTCGCTCTCTCAAGTCTAGATTTGGTTTTTAGACTACTCTCCCAAGTATGCCTACATGATGAATGATGCGCTCATAAGACAAGGTAATCACATAAAACATGGTTGACATAAGATTATTCCTATCCCTAGGAACATTGCTTACTTTGCCTAATGCATTCAACTACTTACCCTCCCGGGCAGTTGGTCGCTGCTGATTCTACTCATAGACAAGCATTGCGTCCACTTACAGACAAGCATTGCTATAGCTTCACACTAAGCAAATAGGATTTTCTCACAACACTCACGCAACGCACACCTCTTGGTGGCTTGCTACATGCTTCATATGTCTATGCCGCATGATTAATTATGCGATAATCTAGCAGTCTTACTTAGTAGTGCAATGAAAGTAAAGGATGCTAAGTAAATGAAGATGGAGATGGAATTGAAGGAAAATATAGAAATGCATTGATTACAAAATGTATTAATCTCTTAAGCCACAATGTAATACTATACAAAGATAGAAGAGAAATGGAGGGCCAGATGGAAGCAATATCTTGCTTCCATCAGATGGGTGTCAAGGCTGCCGGTGGTGCCATGGATGAGCGGTGGAATAGTCTCTCTCGAGATCTAACTCCGGCGGAGGCTCCGGTCGTCACTCAAAATGGTTGAGGGGATGGAGAACTCTCAAGACTATCTTCTCACGCTTTGGTCTGGATCTAAGGATCTGTCCTTTAAGGCAAAAACCTGGACGCTTTGAAATTGTGCTCTAAGGCTTCAATTTATAGAGCTTGATCGCCAATAGCATTTATGGACCTGTTCTGAATTTGACACTCGCGGCGTGATGGTCCTTTTCTGAATCTCTGCCACTCGCGGTGTGGTAGGTGAAATGTCAACATTATCTTGTTGATAATCCCAATGTATGCGTTCATGCCTGCATTCCACCAACCTTGCGATCACCCTTCTATTGTGGCTATTACTCTGTAGCAACAATCTCCCTGCGATGACCGCATTCGCTTGATAGCCGCAACACCCATATGATAGATGTATGCAATCACCGCATGCGATCGTCTTCGCGATAGCCTGGCTTCTGCGAATGCGATCGATTCCTGCATTAGCTACAAAAATAAACAATTGGACGTAAAATAACGCATAATAGTGGGTTAGCCGAGATTCTTAATGTCGATCTACGCAAGCTCGATTTCTCATGAATTCTTAGTATAATCGTCGCATATTCTACTTAACTGCCCTTATAATTCTAAATAAAAGACCTATAATGACGTACATTTCTGTTCGTCATCACACCCCCAAACTTAGAATCATGTTTGTCCTCAAGCATGCTTTATACTTAGGAAATTCATAATTCGCCCTCTGGCTTTCCTTTGAGATGACCAGCCTCTTAGAATATAATTTACTCATCCCCCTAACCTTGGCAGTAACGCTCTCCTCAACTTCGGCTACTTCTTTAAAGAGAGTTTTTCTAAGCTTAAATCCGGCAAGCCTTTACTCAAAAACTTTTTACTCATTCCCCGCAACTTTGCGTTTAGCTTTTAACAATGTGTCCGTTGAGAAATTCAAAACCTTGTGATTTATTATTAGAATGCAGCGTTGAACCTGGTTATGCTCTTCGTTTTGGCTTGCCCCCACGTGTGTCATGCAGATAGCCAAATTCGGTTGCATGCCATATTCAACTCAACTCTTGTTTTGGCTTAATTTTGTGCCAGACAGAGGAGTTTCTCTTATGCGTTGATCCTGGCCACTTACTTTCATTTTGGCTTACTTGCACGTGTATCATGCGAAGTATCCAACTACAGGTAAGTTCCTTTCACAACTTAACTCTTATCAGCATAGGTTTCCCCATTGCGCTGACAGTGGAGTTATTATTTTCGAACATTTTTTTTAAGGAAAGCATCGCAATGTAGTGAACGCATTTCTCCAGGACCGTTGCCACCCCCAAACTTAGAGATTGTCAACGCTCTCGCTGAAAAGCTAAAGACAAACTCAACAGGAATGCGATAACAAATGTTTGAGCAGAGGTTTACACATAACAAAACTTAGACTGTCAAATTTTGAATAGACTATTAAAAGTGAGGTGAGCCTTGCGATGTTTAGTTAGAGGATGTAGTGAATTATACGTACCATCATAGATGCATCGCAAAGGTAGGCGAGCGGAAAAAGAGAATTTCAAAAGGATAACGCGTACAAGATAACAAGAAAAAGAACTTTCGAGTAGAATAACACTTGCAACCATGTCTTAGAATTCATGTGGTGGAAGCCATGCGTTGAATGATGGAGAGGATTCTTCCATTGTAACTGCGCACCGAGGAGAATTATTGTCGCACCTACAAGCAGCAAACACACCACATCCAAGAAAGCAGCCGCATATCCAAAATAACAATAAAAATAAACTAAACTAGAAAAGCAAGGTAAAGATAGAGTAGAAGACGTCCCTGGAGAAATTGGAGTGAGGTCACCACAAGGAGTCTTCCATGTAGGAGAGTACTCTCAACTGCTTAGGTCAAGAGGCTCGCCCTGACCATTAGAACTTCCGGTAATTGTTGGGCGCATGTTGGCCACCAGGTGCTTATAACTGCCTTTAGCTCATGCGACTGATTGCCCTTCTATTTTGGGGTCAATACTAGCTTTCGGCGCATCGCCTACACTTCAAATATTGTTTGCAGCTCGGTCGCACAAGCTACAATACTCCCAAGGTAAAAAGGTTGCCTGCGAAAACACAAAACTCAACAAACTATTAGCTGCCAAGTCCCCGGCAACGGCGCCAAAAACTTGATAATAAAAATTTGGAAGCATCTATGATGCATGTCTTAGATTATGCGTATGTTCTCATGCATCAGTGGTCATGCGTTGGAATGGAAAGTATGCGTTAATCTCATATGCAATGACCATGCATTCCTATCACAAGTTTTCTTGCTCTCTCGTCAAGTATAACGAGATCGCAAGTTTCTCGGGTGATCCGAGGTCGAACTCAGAGACTTGTAGCTAAATGTCATGAAGTAGTGTGTTTGCGGCAAAAAATATAAGAATGTTGAGGGTTATGGGCTATGCACTACTCCTACTCCTAACTAACAGATTAAGTAGTGGAAGTATGACTGTGAAAGATAGAGACACGACAATTGTTAACGCATAGTAAAATGCATGGGAAAATAGATAAAATGGCGAGGATGTCTTCACCGCAACACTAAGCTTGACCGCAAGAGTAACCCCAGCCAATGCAAGCTATGCGATCATGCTATACAAACTTGACGAAGACGCATGCGGTGTATATGCGATAGTGTCTAAAGGCCTTATTTCTAAGTCTCTATTCTCGCTCACGTGCTCTCACACATAAACAAGTTGATCGCATACCACCTTATCCTACTTCTGGACGCATGCAATGTGACTGCATACTTTCATATCCTATCCATAGGGTGCATGCGTTGTATAATAGCAAACAGAGCTTATTCCTAAGTCTCCATTCTTGCTTATGCAATCCAATCCAGTCTCTGAAGTCTAGATTTGGTTTTTAGACTACTCTCCCAAATATGCCCAAATGATGAATGATGCGCTCGTAAGACAAGGTAATCACATAAAACATGGTTGACATAAGATTATTCCTATCTCTAGGAACACTGCTTACTTTGCCTACTGTGTTCAACTACTTACCCTCCTGGGCAGTTGATCGCTGTTGATTCTACTCATAGACAACCATTGCATCCGCTTATAGACAAGCGTTGCTACAGCTTCACACTAAGCAAATAGGATTTTCTCACAACACTCACGCAACGCACACCTCTCGGTGGTTTGCTACATGCTTCATATGTCTATTCCGCATGATTAAGTATGCGATACTCTAGCAGTCTTACTTAGTAGTGCAATCAAAGTAAAGGATGCTAAGTAAATGAAGATGAAGATGGAATTGAAGGAAAATATAGAAATGCATTGATCACAAAATGTATTAATCTCTTAAGCTACAATGTAATACAATACAAAGATAGAAGAGAAATGGAGGGCCAGATGGAAGCAATGTCTTGCTTCCATCAGATGTGTGTCAAGGCTGCCGGTGGTGCCATGGATGAGCAGTGGAGTAGTCTCTCTCGAGATCTAGCTCCGGCGGAGGCTCTGGTCGTCACTCGGAATGGTTGAGGGGATACAGAACTCTCAAGACTATCTTCTTACGCTTTGGTCTGGATCACAAGGATTTCCCCTAAGGCAGAAACCTGGACGCTTTGAAATTGTGCTCTAAGGCTTCTATTTATAGAGTTTGATCGCCGACAACATTTACGGACCTGCTCTGAATCTGACACTCGTGGCGTGATGGTTATTTTATGAATCTCTGCCACTCGCGGCATGGTAGGTGAAATGTCAACATCATCTTGTTGATAGTCCCAATGTATGTGTTCATGCCTGCATTCCACCTACCTTGCGATCGCCCTTCTATTATGGTTATTACTCTAGAGCCATAATCTCCCTGCGATGACTGTATTCACTTGATAGCCGCAACACCCATACGATGGACATATGCGATCACCGCATGCGATCGTCTTCGCGATAGCCTGTCTTCTGCGCATGCGATCGATTATTGCGTTAGCTACAAAAATAGACAATTGGGCACAAAATAACACATAATAGTGGGTTAGCTGAGATTCTTAATGTCGATCGACGCAAGCTCGATTTTTCATGAATTCTTAGTATAATCGCCGCATATTCTACTTAACAGCCCACATAATTTTAAATAAAAGACCTATAATGACGCACATTTCTGTCCGTCATCAATTTATAATTACAAACTTTTTAGCCTCCAACATTTTACAAAATATATGTTAGACATATTTAAACAATAATATGTTTAATTAAAGTATAGGCTATGTATGTGGATTAATAATTTATCACATTGGGTTATTTTATTAGATTGGGCCCTATTATGTGATCTAATTAATTAAAGTCCTAGATTTCTAATTGATTATGAACTTAATGGGTAGAAACCTATTCCTAGTTAATTAGAGTTTAATGGGAACCTTAATTGAACTAGTATATAAAGAGAGCTTAGGGCTATGGTCTCCAATATACCAAAACAATAAGCATTCAGTTTTTCTTGAATTTCATCTAGAGAGAGATCCCACCAAGGGCATTCGGAGTTTTGGTTGAGGAAGACCATAGTCATCCATTATCATCTTAAAGCTATCATCAATTTTGCAATGGAATCCGGTATGTTATTTTTGACAATTTAACATGAATGATTCTAGGGTTTATCTATTCAATATAGATATTAAGAATTTATGCTAACAATATATACTTACATACCTTCATCTCCTAAAATCATGCTTTAGTTCAAGATGTAATCTTAAACTTTAATTTACTACAAGTGGTCGGAGGACTTGTAGAAAGAGAAGATTATGATCGAACATGGATGGGTCTTCCATGATCCATTACTTATAAATAAGTTCCATCTTTCTCTATTATTTAAAAAAAAAAAAAATTGTTCTGTATCGAAATATTCATGAAACACACTTGAAGTAAAAAGCTTGCAGTTTCTAGAATCGTAGATCATCAAGATTTCAAATATGGAGGCAAATAGAAGTGGAAACAAATGATAGATTTAAATTCAAAGGTCTTCGCTCTTTTTATTACAAAGGTATTTGTTTTATACATGGTTGAATGCTTAAACTTTGAGTTTTTTTTATTAAATTTTTATTCATTTTAAATTTCAATTAATGAATTAACTTCTTTCTTAATGAATTTTCAATCTGAAATTCTTTCTTTGATCATGTGGGATTATATTGTATATGATTTACGATAGATTCTTGAATGTGGATGAGTGCATGATTAGTTTGCTTCTAGTGTACATTTGCATGCAAAGTATTTTGGCCAATATAGGGTTTAAATTGTTGGGATAAACATTAAATTTTTTAATCAATTATCCCACTCTCGTTAATCTAATAGAATACTAATCAACTAACATTAACAATAATATTCAAGTAAGGACACAAGCAATTTTAACGTGAAAAAACCTCTTCAATGTGAGGAGTAAAAAATCACAAACCGAAGTCAAAATCTCCACTATAATCAATAATGAATTACAATGAGTTCTCCTAGTCACAACTAGAGGCATATACAGTAAATATCTCAAAATTAACAATCTTGGCAACAAATGGCAACAAATTGAGAAGAATAAAATATAAACGTCTCATTTGAATTGGCAACCAATTACTCATGATATTTGACTGTAGGTAGCTCCAAACGAAATCTCCACCATTCAATTTGAAGACCCTCATGTCAAGAACACATTGTAAAAATTTCAGCTCGATCGGACCATTGATCGATCCTCAAATGACTGAAAAACGTTGCTGGTCGAATTGCCAAAAGATCTAATTTTTCTACCGTTTTAATCTCTCGGTTTACGTAAAAAATCCTCACACAAACGGTGGCTGCAAGGGTTAAGTTTTCAAAGAATGATTTGGCCCTAATGGGCTTTGGGCCTTAATTTGGGCTTTCACCAAAAAGGTGAAATAAATCTAATAAATCTCCCCCTATTTCACTTTGTGGAGGAACTTGTCATTCCCGCAGCGGAACGATAGAACTCAAGTTTCTCTCTTGGTAGATTCTTCGTCAACATATCGGATCCATTATGATCATTGTGCATCTTCTCAAGCTCAAACAATTCATCATTCAAAGCATCTCTCATCCAGTGATACCTCACATCTATATACTTTGTTCTAGAATGAAATGTAACATTCTTACCAAGATGAATAGCACTTTGATTATCACAGTATATCACATATCTTTGTTGCTTGAAGTCAAGCTCCTGTATAAAGCACTTCATCCACAACATCTCTTTACAAGCCTCTGCTGCTGGAATATACTCTGCTTTAGTTGTAGAAAGTGCAACATGCTTCTACAACCTTGACTGCCAAGATACTGTACCACCTACAAATGTCATCAAGTAGCCGGAACAAGACTTTCTGTTGTCTAGATCTCCTGCCATATCTGAATCAGTGTACCCAATGAGAACTGATTTTCCACCTCCAAATATGAGCTTCAAACTGGAAGTACCTCTCAAATATCAAATTATGCACTTGACTGCCTCCCAATGTTGTTTTCCTAGATTGGACATAAAACGACTAACAATACCAAAAGCGTGAGCAATATCAAGTCTAGTGCATACCATGCCATACATCAAGCTCCCAACTGTTGAAGCATAAAGGATCTTGCTCATATCTTTCTTCTCTTTATTTATAGAAGGACTTTATTTGCTACTCAGTTTGAAGTGACTAGATAAAGGAAAACTACTGGTTTCGCTTTACTCATGTTGAAACGCTCAAGCACTTCTCCAAGTATTGCTCTTATGACATATACAACATCTTGGAACCTCTATCTCGAACTATTTGAATTCCAAGAATTTTCTTTACTGGTCCCAAATCCTTCATGGAAAAGGATTTGCTCAATTGTTTCTTCAACTTGTCAATTCTCGAAACATTCCTGCCAACAATCAAAATGTCATCAACATAAAGCAATAATATAATAAAATCATCATAAAAAAATTTCTGAAAAAAAACACAATGATCAGAAGTAGACTTTTTGTAGCCTTGCTCCCCCATAACTGACTCAAACTTCTTATACCATTGCTTCGGTGCTTGTTTCAACCCATAAAGACTTTTCTTCAATTTACACACTAGATGCTCTTTGCCTTTATGCTCAAAACCCTCTGGTTATTCTATGTAGATTTCTTTATCTAAGTCCCTATGAAGAAATGTAGTCTTAACATCCATCTGCTCAATCTCTAAGTCAAGACTAGCTGTCAAACCCAAAACTACACATATAGATTACATCTTGACAACTGGAGCAAAATTTCATCAAATTCGACACCTTTCTTCTAACTGAACCCTTTGACAACCAATCTCGCTTTGTAACGCGGATTTGAGGTATATTCTTCCTATTTCACTCTATCAACCCACTTATTTTTCAGTGCAGTTTTTTCTTTAGGCAATTTACAAGCTCAAAAGTGTGGTTTTCATGTAAAGACTTCATCTCATCTTTCATGACATCAATCCACTCTTTTTTGTGCTCATCTTCTATGGTCTCTTCATAACTCTCGGGCTCTCCCCCATCAGTCAATAAAAAATATTTATTAACTGAATATCTTGTTGATGGACATCGATGTCTAACAGATCTCCTGAGTGAAACATCTATAGGAACTCCTGTTTCTAATAAATGTTCCTGAACACTATCATCTGCCTCAACCTATTCAGAACCTTCATCTGTTTCAACAAACTGATCATCCCGAACCTCATTTTCTATCTGTGTAGAAGGTTGTGTCAAAGAAATTGAACTCAAATAAATCAAATCATCATTGTGCTCAGACTCTATTTTATCTATCAGCTCAATGTCTAGTATCATTTGGTCTTCAAGAAACACAACATCTCGATTTCTTATGAGCTTATTTTGTATTGGATCATATAATCTATAACTAAACTCATCTTGGCTATAGCCAATAATACACATAATCTAGTCTTTGCATCAAGTTTCGATCTCTCATCTTTAGGAACATGAACAAAAGCTTTACAACCAAAGACGCAAGTGATCATAAGATATATCCTTATTTAACCATATTTTATTCGAAACTTTTGATCCCAAAGGAACACATGGTATGAGATTCAAAACATGGACAATTGTATTCAATGTTTCACCTTAGAACGATTGTGATAACTATGATTCTAAAAGCAAGCATCTCTTTCTCTCAACTAGTCTTTTGTTCATTCTCTCAGCTATGCCATTTAACTGAGGAGCGTTAAGAGGTGTCTTTTGATGTCAAATACCATGATTTTTGCAATACTCATCAAAAGGTCCATAATGTTCACCTCCATTATCAGTCTTAATACACTTTAACTTTTTACCAGTTTCTCTCTCAACAAAGGCATGAAATTGTTTAAACACCTGTAATATCTGATCTTTAGTCTTCAAGGTATAGACCCATGTTTTCCTTGAATGGTCATCAATAAACGTCACAAAATATGGCGCACCTCCAAGTGTTTTTATTTTCATATGACCACAAAAATTAGAATGTACCAAATCTAGTACATTTGGTTTCCTTGAATGCTAAAAAGACTTAAAAGTAACTTTAGCCTACTTTTCTACCAAACAATGAGGACACCCTTTTAAGGATGCACTCTTTATATCAGGAAAATGATTTTTCTTGGCTAAAATCTTCAAACCCTTCTCACTCATGTGACTGAGTCTTTTATGCCAAAGCTCAACACTCGCTTCATCATTCACTATATTTATATCACAATCAATGATTTTAGCCTCCATATAATATAATGAGGAATATTTCTCTCCCTTAACTATCACCATAGAGCTTTTAGTAAGTTTTCATTTACCATCATAGAAGGTATTGTAGAAGTCTTCATCATCAAGCTTACCTATAGAAATCAAATTCATGCGAATATCAGGAATGTGCTTCACATTCTTTAAAATCAAATTAGAACCATTCTTGTTCTCCAAGTGTACCTCTCTGATGCCAACTGCTTTTGCTGGTCCATCATTACCTATCCTAACACTACCGAAATCACCAGGTGTATAGGATGCAAAAAAATCCCTCTTTGATGTAGCATGAACCGAGGCACCATTGTCAATCACCCAACTGCTCTGTTGTGTAGCAAGATTTATAACATCACCTTCAAATAAGATGTAAAAATCTTCGGTGGTTGCAGTAATTGTGTCTGCATCACTGTTATCATCATTCTTACCATTATCATTTTGATTGTCCCTTTTAAATTTCCTACAATGCTTCTTTATATGCCCTTTCACATGACAATAGTGACACTCAACATTTGCAAACTAGCCACCCTTACTTTTGCTTCTGTTTTTCTCCGTCGGACCTTTAATTTTACTTCTCCCCTTCTTTCAATAACAAGAACATCTGATTGTGAAGAAGTCCATACTTAGTACACCATTTGGGGCTAAGTTCAATAAGAAAGTTCAAAATGTCTCCCACGAGTCCAATGTACCAAGGACCTATAATCCATGAATCTCATCCTCAAACTTGATATTCATCCTAGATAACTGATTAATGATACCTTGGAAATGTATTCAAGTGATCTAACATGGGTGTTCCATCTTGATACTTCAATGTCATCATTTGTTTGATCAGAAACATTTTATTATTACCAGTTTTAGGGGCACGTAGTGACTCAAGCTTGTTCCACATAGTCCATGCATGAGTTTCTTAACCAATATGGTTTAGAAAATTATCTTTTACCCATAATCTCATAACCCCACACACTTTTCTATGACATAATTCTCATTCTTTATCAATTTTATCATCAGGCTTCTCTTCAGAAAAAACTGGAATATGCAAATCATTCAATATAAAATATCTTCTATCTTTCTTTTCCAAACTTGATAATTTGACCCATTAAGGGTAACCATCTTAGCCGAACTAGTATCCATATTCAACACAAGGTAAACCCAATTAACTTAACCAAGGCTCTAATACCATTTTGTTGGGATAAACACTATATTTTTTAATCAATTATCCCACTCTTATGTGAATCTAATAGAATACTAATCAACTAGCAATAGCAATAATAATCAAGTAAAGACACAAGCAATTTTAACGTGAAAAAAACCCCTCAATGTGAGGAGTAAAAAAAACCATGGACCGAATTCAAAATCTCCACTATAATCAATAATGGATTACAATGAGTTCTCCCTAGTCACAACTAGAGGCATACATGGTAAATATCTCAAGATTAACAATCTTGGCAACAAACGTCAACAAATTGAGGAGAATCAAATTAGAAACATCTCACTTGAATTGGCAAATAATTGCCCATTGTATTTGACTGTAGGTAGTTCCAAACGAAATCTCCACCATTTAGATTGAAGAACCTCCTGTCAAAAATACGCCATCAAAATTTCAACTCGATCGGACCACGGATTGATGCCCAAATGGCTGAAAAATGTTGTTGGTTAGATTGCCAAAAAATCTAATTTTTCTTCCGTTTTAATCTCTGGGTTTGCATAAAAAATCCTCACACGAATGACGGTTGCAAGGGTCAAGCTTTAAAAGAATGATTTGGCCTTAATGGGCCTTGGGCCTTAATTTGGGCTTTCACCAAAAAGGTGAAATAAACCCAACATAAACTCTATAGATTATGTAGAAACAACCATTTACATTTTCAAATAATTACCATGTATTTTTGGACATAGGAATGGCTAAACTGATTGTGCCAAGAAGAAAGCTAATGAAAGCAAAGGTCAATCATGACTTTCAGGTTCAGCTGGTTTTGTAAGGCTATTTCAACATTCAATATGATAAGGTTACACCTGAAAATCTGTCAAGAATGGACGACTGCTAGGATGAGATCGGATCCATCCTATTCGAAGCACCTGCTGTAATTATCACTCCTTGGTCAATTAAATATTTTACGTTTAGACATTTTTTAGATAAAAATTGATTTTTTACCTTTTAAAATTAGACATTTGTCTAATAACTAGAAAAATTATTAGGTAAAATTAAATGTTTAGTACCTCATATTTTAGTTTTGTGTCTATCAGGTCTTTACAACTTAAAAAAATGTCTAATAGATTTTTTTTTTAACTTTAAATATAAGTTTAAAAGTCTCCAATTTTTTTTTAAAAAAAAAGTCTAATAAATCTTTAAACTTTTAATGTTTGTGTTCAATAGGTACTACAATTTTCATATTTTGATGTAATAAATTATTGACCTATGAAACATTTTCTAAAATTCACTTACTAACTTATATAAAATTGAAAGTTTAAGATTTCATTAGGCATAAAATTCTATTTTATTGTTAATAAATCAAATAATTTTTGAAAACTTTGAATATGTGTCAAAAACCTATTGGACATGAAATTGAAAGTTTATAGATTTATTAAATATTTTTAAGTTCCTATTAGACAAAAAACTGAATGCCTATACCAAACATTTTTTAAATTTCAATGATCAAATAAATATAAATTTAAAAATTCATTTGACTAAACTTATAATTTAATCAAATTAATAGTGGAAGGATTATTAACATCTTAATGGATTTTAAGTTGCTAATTTGAGCAAACTCAGTAGATAAGGTATACGATTCTATCTTGTACACAATTGTGGAACTTGGAACTATAAAAAAGGAAGAAAAAAAAAGGACAGGGAAAGAAAGCAAAATTGTTGGAGAGAAAAATGGGCCTTTTGGGCTAACTATGGTATATAATTGAATGGGCCTCATCAGAACGTAAATGGGCTTTAATATCGCTTGTAAGTGTAATGGGTTGCATTTTTAGGGAGTAACAAAATGTATAATAACATTTTTAAAAAATTACAAGTATAGCAAAATCTATTAGCAATAGACTTCTATCGCTGATAACCAGTGATATGGTCTATCACGGATAGATTTCTTCCAACGATATGGTTTATCATTTATCTAAATTTTGCCATATTTGTAATTATTTTTATATTATCCTATATTTGCTAATATTTTGGGCTTGGTTGCAATATTTGCATTTGTTTCTAAGAATTAGGTTAGAAGTTCGAAGCTTTCAAAAAAATTATAGTAGGTGATAAAATTTATTTATTTATTCCTTAGAAATTTATCACCTACGTGTAGTTTAAATTGAACAAAACAGTGGCAGAGCAGAAATTTTGTATAGGGGGACACTCTGTAATTAAAAAACTAAAAAAAAAAATATTGATAGCTTTATAAATTAATTAATTTAATACATATTACAACTGTCCTCTACGAGTTTTTATGTTTTGAAATCAATCCAAAATTGAAAAATATGATTATGAGGCTGATTAGGACATTATTGTAAATATGCTCTACAAACTTGATATTAAATATTATCATTATATTTAGAAATTTTGGTTCTTAGACCAAAATCTGCAGGTAATTCTCCTAAATTGATTTCTATATAAGATATATCAGAATAAGAGGTATGTTTTTTTTTTAATATGATGACTATGTGGTTTCTATTGTTATTTTTCATTTAAAATATCTCTTCATATTGATCTAGACCCTACAAAAGTATTATCAATAAAAGTATTATGATTTATTACGAAGATTTAAAAGTATGCAAATTAAAAAAATTGAGCAGAATTTGAAACTTACTTGTGAATGGTATGATACGTAGATCCTGGCGATAAATGAGAATATTATCTCGTAGTTTAATTTTGAAACTAATTAAAATAAATATATACCAAGTAATATAAACTAAAAATTAAGTAAAAAAAAAACTAACAATATTTTTTTAATAGAATGTTGTCGAGAGTTGAGTGGAAAAATTTAGGTTGAAAAAAATGTCTATGATAAAAATAAATTGCTGCTGATTTTTTTCTTCTTTTAAATTTTTGTTGAAGCGATAACTAGAAAGTTTAAATTAAGGATTGTTTTTTAGAAAACCTAAATTCTTTTTTTATTATTTCTTTTAAAGAAAAAACTAAGTTTTTTTTTTATACTAAATTCCTTTTTTAGGAAAGTACTATAGCAATAAGTAAGAACACTACCAAAATTTGATTTTAAAATAAATTATACATTTAAATTACATAAAGAGGAGTGAAACCCACATCTAGACAATTGGTATGTGCTACACCTAACACTGTACCACACTCAGTTTTCTAAAAGAATATTGGTTTTTAATATATATATTATTAAATATTAAAATTTTATATTCAAAATACAAAATATGATAAGTCAAGAGGAGGCACTTGCCTACGTGATTCTTATGGTACAAAACACTCAATTGAAAGCATAGAAAAATAATCAAGAACTTACTTTTGATTGATACATCAAACTTTGTGTTTTTGCTCATTATTTCTTTTTTTAGTACAGCAATTTCTTCGGCTGAACTAGCATTCTAATAGTTTGGTAGCCTAGAATTTTTTAGTTAACAATTTTTTTTTCATGATTATATGTATTTTTAGATGCCTTGAACTATTTGATTCATTAGTTGTTTACATTCTTCATTTTAGTTTGCATAAATAAGGTTGGATGCTTGTGCTTTTCTGTTTTCCTTTTCGTGATTTTAAGTCACACAGACCAATTTTAGAGTACATTTATTGATTGTTTTTGTTTAGTGAAGATTAAAAGTCCTCACTTACCTACCATGATTATAGTTCACACAAATATACAACCTATTACGGATAGATTTAAGTCACATATTGAAGTCTTTTACAATAATATCAGAGAGGAATATTAGTCTATCTTTAGTAGACTTCAATATGTGACTGAAATCACAAATATGCTTCAATACAAGTTTTACCAATATCTAAACTAATAAGGCACTAATATCAAAGAGGAATATGTCTCTAATAATAGTCATTAATAAGTGATAGATTTCTATATGTTATTCAAAGTCTATCGTTGACTATCACCCATAAACTTCAAATAATATATAAGTCTATCAGCAGTAGACTCCAATCATCGATAGAGTATACTAACAATAATATTAGTCATTAGAAATTGGACAAGTAAGGAAATTTCTCGTTGAGCCTAATATAAGACCTCATCCCAACAAGACTATAAGAAAGTTATGTATCGATCCAGGCAAATCCATTATATGTAGTAAAAGAAAGATAAATAAATCTATATGTTTTTCATGACCTTATTGATCTGACCAGGAAAAAAAATGTTTAATCAATTTCTAATTAAATCTTAAGGTGTGTGAATTAATGTATGTAAAATTATTGTATTAATCTTAGTTTTGATATGAAAGAGTAGAGTAGATTGAAACTATATATTTCGAAATATATACTTTCAATCTATATTAAGCGGCAATTCTCAAGAATCAATAGTTTGGATTTGTAGGTAGTGACCAAACAAACAAAACAAAAGAAACCTCATTTCTTTAGATCAAAACGGAACCTTAGTTACATTGACATTGAGAACTATCATTAGTATACTGATGTTAATACATCACTCGTACATTGATATTTCTATTTGGATATAATCTATTATTGATAAACAAATATTCAAAGTAATCACTGATAGAACGATGTCAATATCATTGAGTTAAATATCAAAGGTTATCACTGATAAAATGATATTACTCATTGATATCAGTCTATCGGTAATATATTCATATGGCATTGTGTTAAATACAACCTATATTGATAGACTGATATAAAACTTTTCATTGATAGGCTACTGTTAGTATCATTTAATTACATTTTTTTTGGAGCAATTTGAATTATCGGTGGAAATGACAAATTTTAACCATTTCTTCTTCTACTTTGACCGTTGATGTTTATTTGTAAGTCATTATAAATATTCATATTATTGGGAAACACTCTATTGAAGCTCGACATGTAGATGTTAATGTAAATATATTACCTCCAATTATTAGACATCAAACATGAAAGCCTAAAAAATAAATGATATTGATGGACTTATGATTTGTGGTTAAAGTCTATGAGTGATCACTTACTATTATTTGAGTGATCACTTACTATTATTTATATACTTCAATAGTGAAGAATTTATTTTAGTACAATAATTACGGGAATGAAAAATCGAACCTTTAATTTTGAGGAAAGAAGGTCATGCCAATTAGTACTGACTTAAGCTCAATTCTACCATTAGTAAAGAAATTAAATAACCTAGACGCAATTTTTAAATTGGTTTCGGCTATTTGGACCTTTTAGTCTTGTTACACGGATTGGGCTTTTTTTTTTCTTCTCTATTTGCAAAATATTTTATATCTTTCTATAGTCACTATTAATTTAGGCCAAACTTGTCATATATTGTTGAACCATACAAAATGAGAAGGAAAAAAAATTATAGGTGATACTTTTCTTTATCCAATTTTGATTAAAAATCAAACCTAAATTAATGAATCTTGGTGGTTTATTGATATGATGTCCATTCAAATTTAGTTACATTCAAATGAATCTCAGTTGCCAGCTAAGTATAAAATGTAAATAAGCAATATATATATATATATATATAGTACTTTTTTTTTTTTTTTTACAAATAATGTCATTAAAAAATTAAATTTTTATTTTTATTTTTTATTTTTTAAAAATTAAAATATATAAGAGTTTTTTTTTTTTTAATCTTTTGACATCAGCAGGGAAAAAGGAAAAAATAACTTTTTAGTTTAGTGAAAAATCACAAACAAATAAGTTGAACCTTATATTAGCAAAAGAAAACAAAAGATTGAAGGAAAAAAGAGAGCGTTAGCTTGTAATTAATTATAATATTAATTTTACGACTAAACAAAATTATAATATCGTTTTTTTTTTGTTAATTTTCTAATTATTTTTAAAGCTAAATTATAAGAAAAAAGTGCCCTTGATTTTTGTACTTTGCGTTAAAAATACACTTAACTTTCAAAAGTTTCAAAAATACTCTTAAAACTTTAAAAAATTAAAAAAAATATCAGTTAAAAAATACTTTTGCCATTAGTTTTGGATGGAAATCGTTAAAGTTTGTTTGAAAAATATCTCTAAACTTTTGAAAGTTAAGATACTTTTAACTTAAAAAAAAGTTCATAAATACCTTCACCGTTAATATATAAACAGAACGCTTTAATATCTCGTTACAAAAATAACTCTAGAATTTAAAAAAAAAAGTTTAAAAATAATTCTATTGTTAATATGGTGTTTGAAGTTTTCTCAAGTTAAACAAGAATCAATTTTAAAACAAGCTATATAGATTTCCTATTTTTTTTCATATAAATACTCATTTTTCTCTTAATTTGACTTACACCAATTTTTTCATCGACCAAACTAAAAATCAAAATTTTAAGTTAAAACATAAAATCTCACATAATTTCAAAATAAAAATCTTCCTTTAAAACATTAAAAAATGATAATTAGTCAAATAAAAAAAAATTGACTATTAACATACAATCAGCTACCAATGTACAACTTTGTTAAAACTTTTAAATCTCAAAATTTCTTTGTGCTTCCTTTATTCTCTTTCTTTTTATTATAGTCCATGTACCTTAATTGAACTGTGTAGTTGTATTTATTTATTTATTTTGGATAAAAAAAAATGTCATACAATTAACAAAAAGGGGAGTACAAGGGTATTCAAGAAGGGAGAGAAGAAAAAATATGGAAAATAGAAAAGTAAGACAGTATTGACGATTTATGTTCATATAATCGTAAGAATATTTTTGAACTTCTTTTTTAGTTTAAGGGTAATTCTAAAGATTTTGAAAGTTTAGAGGTGTTTTTGAATAAAACACTAACAGTTTCCATATAAAACTAACGATAAAAAGATATTTTTAAACTCATTTTGGAAGTCTAATGATATTTTTTGAATTTTTGAAAATTGAAGGGTGTTTTTTTTTTTTGCCCAAAGTACAAAGTTTAAAGTATTGTACGTAATTTAGCATAATTTTAATATTGGTTCGTCTCATTTGTCGGGTTTAAAAAGAATTTACATAGACGGAGAAAAAATAAAATACATGTAAATGAACTAATTCATAATGATTCTAGTGTTGGATAAAACTCCTTTTGATCTATATTAATAATATTTATCCCTAAGATCACTCACGCTAAATATTGTCGAAAATAAATAACATATCGGATTTCATTATAAGATTGATGGTAAATTATCTTCTTCAACCAAAACTTTGTATGCCTATGTGAGATCTCTCCTTAGATGGGATTATAGAGAGGCTGAGTGTGTATTTTCTTTGATATATTAGGGACCATAATCCTAAAGTCTCTTTATATTCTAGTTCAATTATGATTTCCATTAACCCCTACTTAACTAGAATTAAGCTTCCTACCAATTAAGTCCATACGCATTTAGGAATTTAGGGTCTTAATCAAATAGAGTTCAAACTAATAAAATAACCCAATGTGATAAAATATTAACACACATACATAGTCCCTACTTAGATCATGCTAGTTATAATAAAACAGGTCTAACATCGAGACATCATTTCAAATTATTTTCTAAACTTTAAATATGATGGAGTAATTAAAATTGATGTATAAAGGGTCAAATTTCAAAACGTTTAGTGATAATAAAATTGATATATGCATGATATATGATTAAAACATTTTATGGTAAGTGTTTTATAGTACGTGAATTGAATTAAATGAAAGAAGAAACGTACCCTAGACAATTTTGATGTAGAAAGGAAAAAAGAAAATCATGAGTATTAAATTTTAATGTAAGTGTTTGTTAACCTCTCGCTTTCGATTTGATTTCTTTTTCATAGAAATCTCTTTTTTTAATTCAATTTACCCACGACATAAAAAACTAACTAATTTGGTGGGTTTTTAATTATGTTAAAAACTTGAGATAAATACTGTTATTGGTTAGCGTTTTCAACAAGAGAAGTGCACTATTGATGTTGACATAAAAATTAATTAAGTGATAAAACTACTTAAAAATATTTATAAATAATAGCAATGTGATAGATTGTAATAGACTAATATCTGTGTCTATCATTGAAAGACACAGATATTAATCAGTCTATCGCATCTATATATTAAATTTTTTGTTATAGTTATAAATACTTTGTTTCATTTTCCTATATTTGAAAACAACCTTTAATGAAAGCATTATTACTGTCGACAATTTTAGAACGCAACTAACTATAGTATTGATATTTTTTCCTTTTGTGTTGTCGATAATTTTATCTCTTATTGAAAATTACAATTCTTCCTTTATTGTCAAGTTTGACAAAACATTGTGATTGTGATAGAATGTTAACCATTTTATATTTTGATAAATTTATTGGTGAATGAATGCATTTGAAATCAAATTTTTAAGCAATCACCCTAAAAAATTTAAATAAACCACTATATCCTATGAATACTACAATAGTAAGATTTTCATATTGATTAGTTGAATAAAACTATATTTAATACAATTTAATATAACAATTGTTTCTTCTAATATTTGAATATACCGTTTAGAGTAAATAAAATATATATATTGAAATTGAAAAAATACAGCAAAATCGAGCATAGCTCAATTATTCGAGTGTTAGAGAACAGCACCCTAAGATTCATGATTCAAATCTCTCTACCCACTATTGTAAAAAAAAGAAATCGAAAAAAAATACTTTGTTTTTTAAAAAAAGATGTCTGTCTAACCAATTTATAAATTATATCAATAAAAAATGTATGGACATTTTATTCGTGTGATTGTTTTCTTTTTTAATAATTATAGCTAAGTTGCAACAATATGGTTTTATTTTACTAAACATATATTTGGTATGTTTTTTCATGTTTAAATTTAAAATTTAGTATAGTGTCATGTTACGACTGAATTTTCTCAAAGGATATTTGGCAATCTCAAACTTAAGCCGGTTTAAATAATATTTTGATTCATATATTTTTTGTTTTGGTTCATTTTATAGTCTTTACACTTTCAAAAAACTTATTTTAGTACCTAGACTTAGGGGTGTTTATTCGACAAGTTTTCCAAAGAAATTTAATTTTCCAAATTCGAACATTGTCTCTATATTAATTTGTGGTATGTAAAGGTATAATCTCTAATATATATTCCTACGTTACAATAAATTTAGGTCTTCCAAATCTTCTTACAAGTTTAGTTCTGAAGTCCTCAGGAGCTTTGGGCCTTAGTCTTTCAAGTTTTTGGTCTTCAGATCTTTAGGGCATGGGAGCTTTAGTCTTCAAAGTGTGAGAGCTTAAGAGCTTTGGTCTTTGGAGCTTGAGAACTTGGGAGCTTCAGACTTCAATTCTGTAGAACTTAAATCTTCAGAACCATGAATGATATTGATATACAATATGAAGCACATGTATTTGTTTGGATTGCCGAAGTAGTTGGAATTTGATTTCCTTTTATTATTTCAACAAGTGCATCCTCGGTCTCCTATGGGAGTGACAACATATCATTTATGCTGAAAGAAGGTAGTTTCTCTAGCTTGGTTGTCGCTTCTGCAGATCTTGAAGGGGTTCCATCAGCTTCAGTCGTACTGATGACGTGACATGAAATTGTTTCAACTGAAAACTCTTTAGAAAAAAGTCTTTCAAGGTTATTGGTTGTCAAGGTCGAGGAATCTCTTCGCTTTCTTCAATAACTAAAAGAAGTCTTCTCGTATTCTTCCTTGCTTTTATTTTTTGAGACTTAGTCTTCCTTTTATAGTCTCGATACACATGAGATTCTTTCTGAACAAAATTTTGTTCGCGCCTCTTCCAACGAGTTACTAATGTCCATCCCTCATCTGCATCTTTCACCTTTTCCTCTTTTTTCCAGGAGTCAACTTTCTGGAAGTCGGTCTTTCGTGAGGGCTTCGGTGAAGAATATATAATGACAGGCTCAAGAGATCCAAATTGGATCAAACTCCCTATCGTAGGTAGTTGAATATCAGGATGAATCATTACTACAATGTGATTTGTTTGTGCCATGTTGTCGAGGTCTAGCTTAATTTTCTTCTCTTGAGCTAACTTCAAAATTAACTCCTTCAGTACAAAACACTTTTCTACTGCATGACTTACAACTCGATGATACTTGCAGTAATTGGGATCATTTACTCTCCCCACTGCAAGTCGTTTACACTCAGAAAGCTCAATGAGTTGATTCTCCAGTAGTTGCTCTAACATATCAAGCAGATCAGAGTCTGTCTCTCTTTCAACGTCCCTATCTTGGCATTTTTTGGTATTTTTCTCCTTGGAGATGAACTTCAAAGGGGTCGTATTGATGATCATGACTTCTTTAGTGGCACCTTCAATAACTTCTGGATGCTCTTCACTTATTTCTTTTCTTTTTTTTTTTACCTCTAAGACTAGTAAATTGTTGCTTCCTCTATTAGCAATGCTTAGCTCCATATAATGTGCTCAGGTTGCCAACTTTTCAAAGGTGCGGGGTTTTATCCCTTGTAGAATATACAGAAGTCCCTAGGGCATTCCTTGAGAGCACATTTCCACTGTTGACAGTTTAGTTAATCTATCTTTGCAATAAAGACTTAATGCTCTCCAATGATTGATGTAATCAATGACTGACTTGCCTTTTCGTTGTTTGGTGGTCGTGAGCTCTATCATGCTGATGATACATCTCGTGCTGTAAAAGTAGTTGAGGAATTCTCTTTCAAGTTGCTTCAAACTCTTAATAGTTTCATGTTCAAGGTTGGTGTACCAGTAAAAGGCATTTCCCTCCAGAGTTCAAACGAACTATTTGACCATCAAATCTCCTTAAGTACCAGCATTTTCACATATTTCGATGAAATAAGCAACATGTTGTTTTGGGTTGTCCTTCCCGTCAAACTGTTGGAATTTGGGTGGCTGGTACCCACTTCGCATTCTTAAATTTTTTATCCTCTTCATATATGGATTAGAATATAAGAGGGAAGTCTGAGTAGGTCCACCATATTGAGCCTTGACGGAGTTGGCAATCACCTCCTTGCATTGTTGAACAGACAACAAAGCAATTGACGTCGAATTTTGGACCTTCTTGCAGAACAGTCCTCCCCTTGTCATCATTCCTGGCTATGGGTGTATGACTTGATTCAGTTACATCATGACTCTTGATGTGATTCTTGAAGGATGAAATTTCATAATCCCTTTCTTCAACATCATTCATCAGCATGTTAACTTTCATTTTAAGTTCGACCATCCCTTTTCCACTTGTTCCCACGTCGGCCATCATGACTGACATTATATTTGGGTATGATGCTTCTTCACTTGATTGTTCAGAAGGTGGAGTATGCTTATTAATTGCAAGGTTTTCTTAATTAATGACAACTCCACCTTGCGATTGTTTTGAAATTTGTTCCCATATAATCCTCGAAATCTCAAAGGGAGGCAACTCTTCAGATTGTTGAATCCCTTTAGAGTAGCTACAAGTAATTGGTCTGTTGTGGACATCGCTTGAAGTTTTGGGAGCGCTGTTTTTGGATGCCATGACTTCTTTAGGTAGATTGTGTTGTAGAGAAAGAGATGAAAGGTAGAAAGGGTCCCACCGGGCGTGCTAAACTGTTCGACAAGTTTTTCAGAGAAATTTAATTCGCCGGATTCGAACTTTGTATGTATTAATTTTTGGTATGTAAAGATAGAATCTCTAATTATATTCCTTTGATTCTTTCTCACTAATGTTACAATAAGTTTAGGTCTTCCAAATCTTCTTATAAATTTAGTTCTGAAGTCTTTAGAAGTTCCTTAGTCTTCCAAGTCTTTGGTCTCTAGATCTTTAGGGCTTGGGAGCTTTAGTCTTCAAAACTTGAGAGCTTAAGAGCTTTGGTATTTCGAGCATGAGAACTTTGCAGCTTGGGACTTTGGAGCTTGAGAACTTGAGAGCTTCAGATTTCAATTCTACAGAACTTCAATCTTTAGAGCTTCTGATCTTCAGAACTCTCTGCCCCTCCCCCCTCCAAATGAAAGGGCAAGGTCTTTACTTATAGAGGATTTCCATGGGCTTTAGGTGGGGCTTTAGCCCTATTTGGCTTTGGGCTTTTGGGCTTGGGCTCAACTACTTTTTGGGTCTAAACCAAAGTTTGGTTTGAGCCTAATTACTTTTCTTTGGCCAAAATTTTCCATTGTGGGCTTGAATTGAGTCAAATTTTGGACCTGAGCAATTTTAAATACTTGGTTCGATCCAATTTATGATTCAAAGCCCAATCAGTTATCACCCAGCCAAATTAATCTGGTCTTAGGCTTTATCACCTTTGAAGTTGATGGGCTCATTATTGTGATCAAATGACAAGATTGTTGACACGTGACATTTATGATTGGACGAAATTTCTTATCCAATAGTGTTAAAAAGAAACTGATGACCCAAAAGATCTAATCAACTCAACCCAACCCATAAGATTTAGATTGAGTTATCTACTCATTTGGGTTGAGTTGGATTCAAATGAGTAAAATTTTTATATGTTGGGTTGGTTCTTGGATTCACCTAAAATAACCCAAAACAATCTGAATCAACCCGAGCTTATTATTAATTTTAAAAATTATGTTTCTTTTACTTATGATACAATTATATATATACATATATTTATTTAAATTTCATTTAATTTCATGGTTTTTTTAAAATTATTCTTCAACAACTACTCCTAAATTTAATTTTTAGCACAATGGGAAAAAAACTTTAATCATCTAAATTGAAATTGAGTTATTAATCTTAATTCAATATATTAAAATAATCCAATAAAATATTTACATATTAACATTTTATTTATTTTTAGAACAAAATTTAAATAAATGATCGAACTAATGGGGTTGATGCCCTAAATCTCGTGGGTCCTTGTAATTATAATGAACAAAAAATTTGTTAATTTAATAAAATATGAGATATTTTATTCGACATTTAGTAGCATTAACCCACAAATTAGTAAACTAACATCCAATCTTTTGTAGCTTAAACATGTATGTAGAGACATATAGGTAGATTATGTTTAAGTAATAACCTAAATGGTCTATAGTAGATGGATAAAGCTGGGTACTTTATCCTGGTGGCACTATGAATACGACCCGTTCTATAAATGTTACAATTGTTATAAACTGCTACAAATGATCTGATCCTGATCATTCATGTAGAGACATGTGAGCAGAGGTATTCTATACAAAGGAGTTTGTATAAGACCGGATCACGAAATGAATAGTCTCATTATATAACACCGTTAATAATAGAGACTTACATTTCACTAGGATGACCATAGGTGATATGACCTGAATCCTGAGTGAGTTGTGAACTTCTGCCTATGAAGGCAGTCCTTGATTTGTATTAGTGAGAGTGGCCAGATCATTGACTCAATAAGCTTATCATTTTGGGGATTCATCTGATTGAGGGGCTAGAATACAACTACATAAGACAGAATTACTTATTTTCCAATGTTTGGGTAAGTAGATAAATTGCTTCCTTAAGGGCTGATTCCGAGGCTTGAACAATGTGATGCCACACTCTCTCTTACCCTGAGAGAGGTTTAATCAAAGTTGGACTTTGAATTATTGTTCATGAGAAAGATCAGTAGTACTGAAGAAGTTAGATGTTGTTGGGATTCGTGTTCTAATTCTCCCGTAGTCTCGTTGTTTGTAATGATACACATTGTTTTAGGAATAAAATAACTATTATTTCATTCTGGCATTTATTCATATCCAGTAAACAAAGCTCCATGGTTATCTTATGTAAACTTAAGCATGTATATGTGATATACAAGTGGATCATGCCTTAAGTGATAACTTGAATAAGTCTGTAGTATAAGGATTAAGGTGGGATACCTGATCCTGGTGACACTACGGATACGATCCACTTTGTAGAGGTTTACAAGTATTGCAAACTACTACAGATGGTAGATCCTAACCATTCATGTAGAGACGTGCGAACGGGGGTGTCCTATACAAAGAGTTTGTATAAGACCAGACCACGAGATGACTAGACTCTGTATATAATGCCGTTGATACTAGAGACTTATATCTCACCTAAACGACCATAGGTGACACGACCTTAATCCTGAGGTTTTGGAACTCCTTCCTTTGAGGGCGGTTCCTTTGATTAGTATGGGTGAGAGTGACCAGATTGCCTACTCAACATGCCTACCTTTTTGGGTACTTGTTTGATTTGGGAGCTGGAAACTCAATATACAAGAATTGAATTCACTCCTTCCCCGAAGTAGGGAAAGTAGAGAGATTACTTCCTTAAGGGCTGATTTTGAGGCTTGAACATAGTGGCCACAGCTTCTCTTTGGAAGAGAGGACTAAGTCATAGTAGGACTATGACTTATGTTCATTAAAGGAATCAGTGGTACTTAAGGAGTTAGATGTAACTACAAGGTCATAACAGTTATTGGCCGAGTTGTACTTACGAGTGATCTGTGAAGGGTTGTCGCACTGTTGATTGGTTAAGATGGACACATAATATATCTGTGGTAAGAGAGGGTCAGCTGTCGGTCTTAATGGAGTGCCTAACAGTTAACGGATGTGGATCCCGTGACTAAAGAGTTTAGCAAGCTATTCACGTACCGTTGGAGCTTCGAGTTCAGCTGTCGGTCTTTAGTGGAGTGTCTGGTAGTTAACGGATGGTGGATCCCGTGACTAGAGAGTTTAGCAAGTTATTCACGTACCGTTGGAGCTTCGAGCAACAGGTCCATAAGGTCCCTTGGTAGCTCAATAGATTCAGTTGAGGATCAGTTCTTGGTGTTGATTTGAAATATGCAAATTGACAAGGGGTAATTCGATTTATATATGATATGATCGATATGATGTATGAGATACATCTAGTGGAGATTAATGTAATATGATTACATTAAGTACCATGGAATAGAAAAGAATTATGATTTATATATTTCATGAGATGAAATATTAAAACTATAGGTTATAAATATAGTATAGTAAGTTAGTTATCATTTATATTTATAATAATATTAATTATTGGATAATTAACTCTTTTTCTCTAATAACCAATTAAGTGGGAGGTTATTGGTGGTTTCATGGTAACCGTGAGATAAAAGGAAAAATGTTTTCCTAATTTTAGTAATATTGAAAATTGTTGATTTAAGATTTCCTCTCTCAGAAATATTCTCATGGATGTTGTCAAGTAAATTGGATTTACTAAGCGACAGCTTGGAGTTAGCTAAACGATCGTGAGTGTTATTAGGTGATAGACACTCACTAAGCGATGAGCTAAATGATCGCATAGCTTTTGCTAGACGATCGCTTAGCTTTTTCTAAACGATTGAAAATCGACCTATACGATAGGTTCTTTCCATCTCCCACTTGTTCAATCGTTTACACGATTGTGTTTCCTCTGGCTTTTTGCCTCAAACCAAGTCCACACAGAGCCCATCCTTTGGATTTTTACACCGAGAATATCAAGGTAGCCTTCTTGCTGGTGTCATACTCAACTTGACACTGTCGAGATTCTGTGGAGGCCATTCATGTTATTGGGGTGTTCGTGACTGAGGTGATCACTGAGTTCGAGTGTGCAGTGATCGTGTAGTGTAGTGATCGTGTTGGATGAGCATTCGAGTGTTGCTGTGATTGAACGTTTGGGATTAAGGAGCATTGTGATGAGTTGACAAAAGTGCGTTACTCTTGTCCTTGATCATTTGTAGAATATGCAATAATTTTTGTATTTAAATGCATAATCGTATGTTTCTGTTTGATTAATTGTAAAGTTCATATATGATTGTAACTTGGAATGATCTCTCCGCTGCTCATGGAAATCCTCGTGTTCGATTTCCTTCAATTGGTATCAGAGCTAGGTTATTCTGATATTCCAAATTTCAATTTAGTTTTGAACTTCTTTTACAATCTTTGTGGGTTTCTGCATTTTTGTTTAATTTTTAAATGCTTTGTGGATGGAGTTGTTGAATGTTTTCGGGTTTAATTGCCTTTGTTTAAAGCTTTCTTCAATTACAAGTGTTAATTTGTAAAGGCCCCTGTTTTTTTTGGCATAATTAACTTGCAATTGAGTCTGTAATTCAAAGGGTTTGAGTTAGTCGAGTCGTTCGTGATGAAATTTCGAAGCATGGAGATGCGGTTCTCAACGAAGAAGAAGACCAAGTGTTGGTCGTATCGTGTAGCCTAAGGTAAATGATCATTGGGATTTATTTAAGTGATCATGTAATATTTACTAAACGATCGTTTAGCATGCTAAACGATGGGGTAAATCGTTTACTCTATCGCGTAGCGTTGGTTGCCTGGTCGCATAGATGCTGGAGGTAGACGATTGTAATGGGAGCATGTGATGCTCATCGTTTAGTAAAAGGCACGCGCTAAACGATCGTGTAGTTAGCAAGCCTCATGGCTCAGTTACTACCTACACAATCGCACGGTATACGATACTAAGGCTTTCGCTAAGCGGTCATTTAGGCGATGGTGCTTTGCCGCATCGTAATCATTAGACGATGGCGTAAGGCGTGCACTGTGCGGAGCGCGCTACGCGATCGCGTACCTTGGGCTTCATCGCTTAGTAAAAGGTACACGATCGTTGTTAGACGATCGTTTCGCTCTGGGAGCATTGGTAAACATTAGAGGGAAGCGTTAGTTCTTTTGTGTAGATGATCGCAAGGAGTTTAGTATACAATGGTTGTGTTGGATCGATATGACAACCCTAGAGGGGGTGAATAAGGTTTAATTAAACGTTTTTTTTTCTAAATTAACCCAATTAAACTAATTAATACACTTTTTATAAATAATAAGAAAAATTCAATTTATGCAACAAATAAGATGACAAAAATATAATAATTTAATTCTATCAAATTTTAGCAAATAAATAAGAAAAAATGTGATAATTTAATTCTATCAAATTTTAGCAAATAAATAAGAATAAACTAAAACATACAATAAATTGCTTAAATTAATTGCAAAAAAAAAAAAAAAAAAAAAAAAGAGTTAAAGAAGAAGACACCGTCATTTTTATAGTGGTTCGGTCAAAATCGATCTATTCCACTCCTCAAGTGCCTCTTGGGACTTTGAATAAAATCTTTCCGACTCTTTCCACGGATTAGAGCCCAACATTACACTACCGCTTCTTTTACGGGTTCAAGAGCAAACCCAATCCTTTCCACGGTTTAAGATCAAACCGTTATAAATGTTGGAATTTTTGAAGAACACAATAGAACTCTCACTAGAGTGGATTTACATGTTTAAGCACTCAACAAGTTTATCTTCACAATACAATAACACTCTCTCAAGAATAAGATGAAAAGAAAAAAAATTGGGAACTTAGAGAGAGCAACAATGGAACTTTTGAGTTTTAGAGGATTATGAAATGTAAAATTTGTTGGTTTAAAATTTGGAGAAGAAGATGGTTTATATAGAGATGGAAAAATTTTTAGAACCACAATTAATTTGGACCATTGGATTTTGGAAAAGAAAAAATCAATGATGGAGGTTTTAAACTAAACTAGTCGTTATATACAAACAAAATATAATATTAAATTCCTTTTCTTTTCAAAATTAATCCAAAAAATAAAAAACTAGGCGTTAGACACAAACATAAAATAATATTAAATTTATTTTCCTTTTAAATTTCTTTTTAATTTCAATTTTGTTATTTTAAATCAATCAAAAAATCAAAAGTCCATCATATGTTAATCTCTTAATGATCCATCATTCAACCAATATGCTGCCACGTGTCTACATGCAAATGGTCTGGTTATGCCACGTTATCCACCACAGTATTTTCTCTATAGATTTGTTTCGGTCATATTGTCTTCGTTTTAGCTCCGATTTGAGTGATTCAAGAGGTGTTGGAATCGTTGTTCCGAACCCTACGCTATGGACATATTAAAACACTAAGATTTTCAGTAATTAAAAATTAAGTTTGTTATCATCAAAACATTGATTAATTAATTAATTAAAATTAAGGGCCAAAAAGCCAACAATCTCCCCCTTTTCGATGATGAAACACCATTAAAGAAAAATAGCTTGAAATACATGTAAACCATATGTAGCACATAATAAAATTCAACATATCACCATAAAGATCATTCTTGAAATTCACTCAAAGAAAAAAATAAATTCTCCCCCTAATTAATACAATCAAAATCATAATAAATTTATAGCATATTTTTCTTAAACTTCTCTCCCCTTTGGAATCATTAAAAAGAATAATTAAGAAAAATTTAGAACTACATAAATGTTTCCTTTAAAAACATGAACATAACTTTAGCACAACTCCCCCTAAGAATATTAACACATGCTTTCCATATCTCCCCCTATCAAAATGCCTTCTAAAAGATTTAACAAGTAAAATTATAAAATCAAGAGGCATCACATCGAATAATACCGAGCTCAAGCCTATTTTTGCAAAAATTTTCTTCATTCAAAGGCTTGGTAAAAATATCCGCTAATTGATTATTAGAGTCTACAAATTCAAGAGTAATATTATCATTTTGCACATACTCTCTAATAAAGTGATGCCTAATATCAATATGCTTAATCCTAGAATGATGTATAGGATTTTTAGTCAAATTAATAGCACTAGTATTATCACAAAATATAGGCACATTATCAAACTTTAATCCAAAATCACAAAGAGTTTGTTTCATCCAAAGAATTTGAGCACAACAACTAGCAACTACAATATATTCCGCTTCGGTAGTGGATAAGGCAACCGAATTTTGCTTTTTACTAAACCAAGAAACTAAGGAACTACCAAGAAATTGACAAGTCCCACTAGTACTCTTAAGGTCAAGTAAACTACCCGCAAAATCCGCATTGGAATATCCTACCAAATTAAATTCAACATTTCTAGGATACCATAAGCCTAAATTAATAGTACCAAGAAAATATTTAAAAATTCTTTTAACGGCATGTAAATGTGATTCCTTAGGACAAGATTGAAATCTAGCACAAAGACATACACTAAACATAATATGGGGTTTAATAGCAGTTAAATAAAGTAAAGATCCAATCATACCTCTATAAGTTTTTATATCCACACACTTACCTTTTTCATCCTTGTCAAGCTTAGTGGATGTGCTTATAGGAGTTTTTGCAATTTTACCTTCATTGAATTTGAACATTTTGAGCAAATCCCTTGTGTATTTTTCTTGACTTATGAAAATACCATCCTTGAGTTGTTTGATTTGGAGTCCAAGGAAGAAGTTAAGTTCTCCCATCATACTCATCTCAAATTCACTATGCATACACTTATAAATTCTTCACACAAAGATGGATTGGTAGAACCAAAAATAGGATCATCCACATATATTTGTACTAAAAGAATATCATTTTCTTTACTCTTAATAAAAAGAGTAGTATCAATTTTACCCATTTTAAATCTATTCTCAAGCAAGAATTACTAAGTCTATCATACCAAGCTCTTGGAGCTTGTTTTAAGCCATAAAGAGCCTTTTTCAACTTATAGACATGATTAGAAAATCAAAACTTTCAAACCTCGGAGGTTATTCTACATAAACTTCCTCCATGATATAACCATTTAAAAATGCAGTTTTCACATCCATTTGATACAAAATGAAATTCTTATAAGAAGCAAAAGTAAGCAACATTCTAATAGCTTCTAATCTAGTAACGAGTGCAAAAGTTTCTTCATAATCTATTCCTTCCTCTTGACAATAACCGAGCTACAAGTCTAGCTTTATTTCTAATGATATTTCCATTTTCATCCATTTTATTTCTAAAGACCCATTTAGTTCCAATTATAGAAGCATGAGAGGGCCTAGAGACTAGTACCCATAACTTCTCTCATTCCTTTCAAATTGATTTAATTTCTTCTTGCATAGCTAAAATCCAAAATTCATCATTTTCGACATCTTTAAATTTTTTTTATTCAATTTGGAGAAACAAAGCAAGATTATTAAACATATTAGAGAGGAACGAGATTTCACACCTTTTTCGGGATCACCAAGAATTAATTCTTTGGATGGGAAGAGCATACCTCCACTCTTTAGGCATGGATGAAGAACCAATTTCGTTCTTTTCGATTAGCTCACCTTCTGCTTACTTGAAACAATTTCCTTGCCTTTGTCACTAACAAGTAAATCTCCAAAATTTTCTCTAAAACATCACTATAAATAGGCTCATTAGAAAATAACATTGCAAGATTTTATCAAATACTACATGCATAAATTCCTCAATTACTTAAGTTCTTTTATTGAAAACTCTATAAGCTTTACTAGTAGAGGAATAGCCAAGGAAAATACCAACATTCGTCTTAGAATTAAATTTTCAAGTTTTTCTTTATTATTCAAAATAAAACATTTGCAACCAAAAACTTTGAAATACCCAATATTTGGAATTTGTTTTGCCAAATTCATAAGGAGTTTTATCCAAAGAAGGTCTAATTAAAACTCTATTTAAAACATAACAAGCGGTGTTACAGCTTCCGCCCAAAAGTATGTAGGTAAACCATATTCATGGCAACATTTGATCTAGCAAAATCTTGCAAATTACGATTTTTTTTTTCAACTAACACCGTTTGTGGAGGAGTTCTTGGAGCGGAGAAATTATGAGAAAAACCATTTTCTTCACACAAAAGTTTCAAAAGCATTGCTATCAAATTTCCTCCATGATCACTCTTTATCCTTTTCAAATTTAAATTTGGGAAGACCCTCTAACCCAAAGAATTCTTGGAAATATTTGAAATTAAGTGCATGCTAGCATGTCCTAGTCTTCTATGCATAACCAAGAATCATTATGCAAAGCCGAATAAACATTTATCATTAATAGGACATCATTCAAATCAATAGTATAAACATTTTCATCTCTATTTCAAACAAATATAACTTTTTTATCACTAGCATTTTCAATGATGCAATTTTTTTTATCAAAACACAACTCTAAAACCTTTATCACACAATTGACTAATACTTAAGTAAATCATGCTTCAAACCATCAAAACCAAAAGTACATTTTCATTAAAATAGAAGATTCATTACCTATACTACTTTTACCAATTATTACTTTCTTGTTGTCACCAAAGGATACAAGGTCTCCATCCTTTTTTGAGAGAGAGACAAACTTGGATGGGTCTCCCGTCATGTGCCTCGAGCAACCACTATCCAAGTACCATGTTTTTCTTAGAGGCTTTCAAACAAACCTACAAACACAAATGTTCAAGTTTGATTCTTTGGTACCTACACTTGTTTGGGTCTAGATGGTTAGAATTGACAAACTTGGGAATCCATTTCATTTTTACATAGACATTTAAGGCATGGATTTAGCAAGTAACAAGAATAAGTTGTATGTCCAAACTCGCACATGAGAAACAAACAACATTATGCAAAGATTTATCTTCTTACAACAAATTTATGCAATCTACTTTTCTTGGAGAAATTATTCCTTGGAGCATGTGAAACTTTGCCCTTTGAGAAAAATTTCTTCTTGGAGAAGTAGTATGAGCATATTTCAATTTAAAACACTTAGGTCTAATATGGCCTTCAACACCACAATATTGACATATAGGCACAAAGTTAGATTTAACATGCTTAGACACAATCTTAGGCATATAAAGCTTAGCATATTATGAGATGTTTTAACAAAGATAGTTTTAGAACTTGAAGGAGTAGAACATTCATCAATATAGCCTAAACCTCTTTTTATCATCAAAAGGCTTGCCTACTTCAATTATCTTGTCTAATCTTTGAGCACCTATTGTCAACTTTTTAATATATTATTTAGCCTTATCAAGTTCTTGCAAACACTAAATTCCTTTTCTTTGAGTATTTAATCAAATTATCTTTTCACAACTACATTGCTCAGAAATTTAACTTTGCTAAGTAAAGCATTTTTCTCATCACAATCAAAAGCATGCTTATCACAAGAGATATTCATTTCATTCAATATACATAGCGTCATGCTCATTCTCTTTTAAGCAAGTAATTTCTTCAAGTAAAGACTTATTTTTACTAGATAAAACATTGTATTTCTTTTTAAGCACAATATACTTAGAACTAAGTTTTCTAAATCATTTTGCATATTTTCAAAAGCTTCAACAATCATTATAAGAAAGAGGTTCTAGAGTTACCTCATCATTTTGTTTATCCTCTTTGTCACTATGAGCCATGAAGAAAAAATTGACCACTTCTTCATATCACTCTCACTTTCGCTTTCATCACTATCTTCCAAGTAGCTTTCATTGCTTTCTTTTTGGATTTCTTGGATGATTTGAGAAAAGGACAATCGGTTCTAATATGACCCGGCTTCTTGCATTCATAGCATATTACCTCATCCCTTTTGTTCTTTTCACCTTTTGACTCTTTTTGGTTGGAGAGATGCTTCTTGAATTGCTTCTTTCTCTTGATGAAGTTCTTATACTTACATGAAAGATAGGCAACATCATCTTCATCAAGGTCATTTTCATCTTGGGAGTCAACTTCTAAAGAGATGGTCTTTAAAGCTATACTCTTTTCTTTCTTTTTCTTCTCATACTCCATGTTTTTCTTGATATTTATCTCATGTGTCAACAACGAGCCATGAGTTCATCAATGGAAAGAGATTGAGATCCTTTGCCTCTTGAATGCGGTGACTTTAGGCTCTCATTGTTTAGGCAAAGACCACAATAGCTTCTTTATCTTCTCAAGATTTGAGTACTTTTTCCCAAGTCTTTTCTAAAGCATTGAAAATGTTAGTAAATCTAATAAACATATCGAAAATAGTTTCATTTTCATCAATTTTAAACATTTCATATTGATGAACAAACATGTCAATCTTTGTTTCTTTTACTTGACTAGTTCCTTCATGAGTAATTTCTAATTTATCCCATATCTCTTTAGTGGTTTTGCAAATAGATACTCTATTATATTCAACTTCATTCAAAGTACAAAATAAGCAATTAATAGCTTTGGCATTTAAAGAGCATGCTTTCTTTTCATTTATTGACCATTCTTCCTTAGGTTTTATAGTGCTAACACCATCAACATCTTTTGTTGGAATTTTAAAACCTTCCTCAACAATATCCCATAAAATCTAATCAATAGAAAGTAAGAAAAATCTCATTCTATTTTTCCAATAACTATAATTAGTACCATTAAAGAAAGGAGCTTTGTAATAGATTGACTATCGGTAAAAGGGATAAACCTAAGTTGTCATAGCTCAAAAATAATTAAGTTTATCAAGAAATAAATATTTCAAGAAGAGCAACCCACTCTGATACCAATGTTGGATCAATATGGCAACCCTAGAGGAGGGTGAATAGGGTTTAATTAAACACTTTTTTTTTTCTAAATTAACCCAATTAAACTAATTAATACAATTTTTATAAATAATAAGAAAAATTCAATTTATGCAACAAATAAGATGACAAAAATGTGATAATTTAATTCTATCAAATTTTAACAAATAAATAAGAACAAACTAAAACATACAATAAATTGCTTAAATTAATTGCAAAAATAAAAGGAAAGAGTTAGAGAAGAGACACCGTAATTTTTATAGTGGCTGGTCAAACTCGACCTACTCCACTCCCCAAGCGCCTCTTGGTAATTTGAATAAAATCTTTCCGACTCTTTCCACGGATAGAGCCCAACCGTTACACCACCGCTCCTTTTACGGGTTCAAGAGCAAACCCGATCCTTTCCACGGTTTAGGTCAAACCGTTACAAATTTTGGAATTTTTGAAGAACACAATACAACTCTCACTAGAGTGGATTTACAAATTTAAGCACTCAATAAGTTTATCCTCACAATACAATAACACTCCTCAAGAATAAGATGAAAAGAAAAAAATTTGGAAACTTAGAGCAACAATGGAACTTTTGAGTTTTGGAGGATTATGAAATGTAAAATTTGGAGAGAAAGATGTTTATATAGAGATGGATAAATTTTTAGAAACCACAATAATTTGGACCATGAATTTTGGAAAAGAAAAATCAATGGCGGAGATTTAAACTAAACTAGTCGTTATATACAAACAAAATATAATATTAAATTCCTTTTCTTTTGAAATTCATTTTCTTTTTAAAATTAATCTCAAAAAATAAAAAAACATACCATGTGTCAAAAAACTAGCCATTTTCTTTCAAATTCATTCTCTTGAAAGTCAATCCAAAAATAAAAAAACTACCATGTGTAAAATCTAGCCGTTAGACACAAACATAAAATAATATTAAATTTATTTTTCTTTTAAATTTCTTTTAAATTTTAATTTTTTATTTTAAATCAATCCAAAAATCAAAAGTCCATCATATGTTAATCTCTTAATGATCTACCATTCAACCAATATGCTGCCACATGTCTACATGCAAATGGTCTGGTTATGCCACGTCATCCACCATGGTATTTTCTCTATAAACTTGTTTCGGTCATATCGTCTTCGTTTTAGCTCTGATTTGAGTGATTCAAGAGGTGTTGGAATCATTGTTCCGAGCTCTACGCTATGGACATATTAAAACACTAATATTTTCAGTAATTAAAAATTAAGTTTGTTATCATCAAAATATTAAATTAATTAATTTGAGATTAAGGGCCAAAAAGCCAACAAGTTAGAGGCGCATTGCTTCACTCAAGCGGTTCAAGATCCAATTTTCCTGTTTAAACTGAAGACTCCTTGTTTTTGTAATAGTTAGCTTTAATTTTTGTGGTTTTAAGGCAATTTTACCCCGTTCATCAACATTTGTTTATTATACATGTAATGTATAGTGCTTATATGACAAACTGTTTGACATATAATTTAAAACCCACCTTAGGTTGTGCACTTATTCATGCATCATGTATTATAAATGTTATAATCTAGCATGAAGAAATTACGTGAAAGCATGCACGTGCATCATGAAATATAAAAGTTATATTGTGCATGCAGTGAGCATTATCATGCATCATCCTTTTATTATAAATGTTATAGTCTAAGGGTGAATGGAAACATGTTGTGCTTGTTTCATTGTTGTTTTGTATAAGTGTTATATAAAAGAAGTAGCAATGAGTGAACAATGCATTGAGCATGACACTTAGGCTGTTTATAATTGTTATGAATGCCTTGCATGTGTTAGCTTTGCATTGTGGTTTTGGTTATTTCATTTATAAGTGTTATAAAGGAAATTAGAACTAAAATCAATAAGAAAGAGTTGCATGCAGACTAGGGTGAACTCAAGTTTTTTAAAAGGGTTTTAAAATTGGATTGAGATAGACCTAAGTTCATATGGTTCTAAAGAGTTTACTAACCTAGATTAATTTTTTAAAATCGGTCTAATAGGATTAAATTGGTTGGCATAAAAGATTAAATTTGTTTTAAATCTATCTATAAGGGACCTTTTGTCTAAGGTGGGTTCTGACTAGGCCGGGGTTCTTAAGTTGATGGAAACGTAACACCCCTACCTGGGAACCTACCTGGAAAGGTGAATTAGATAGATTTTCAACAAGCATGCGACAATTTTGGTCAAAGACCGCGTTAAAAAGTTTAATGGATGATGATCAAAAAGTTGTTTAACTATCAAAGGTAAAAATTACTCTTGGACAAACCTAAAGTCACTTAGTTAAAATCCTTTGCCGTGTTTTTTCTAAGTAAGCTAAACCCTAGGTTATAAAATACTCAATGGGAGGAAGAGATGTATCTGATATGTCTATGATTCCACTCACATTTCTCCCTGTATGTTCACACCATGAGATTCATGCTTGGCCTCGTGGTGCCCTGGGAGCATCCTCCTTCAGATGTTGTTTGCATGAGTCAATATCAAGGTGGACGGAGAGAGTGTTTATAGTAAGTGGGTGAAGGGTGTGTATCAACACGTCCTATGGTCTCTGTCATTGGTTGACACCGTGAGATCATTTTGTATTCCCTCATGGCACCCTGAGAGTGTCCACCTTCGGATGGATTTTGTGCAGTTGGTCAAAATAAAGATGAACTCCAGAAATGGATAGAATCGCTTTAGGTTTTACCCAAATCGGATTTTTCCCTTTGGATTGGCTCCTTGGGACGGATCTCTAGGGCCTAAAATGGTGGGTCACACATATGGTAATTGTTATATAAGTTAATGATCTCTTGACCAAATCAATGATGGCTAGTCTTTATAGGAGCAAAAGTTGTTCTGGTATTAATGACTGGTTGAAAACTTCTCAATTCAGCGGAGGGATAATTGACCTCTCTTCGGCAGCTTTTGTCCTAAACCTTTGAAGCGTCATTGTGAAACTAGATGTCACACGGGGTTCATATTAGTTTTGCTAAAATCTTATTAGATGTTGTTTGTTTTACAAAGAGTATTTGTTTAAAACCTAACATAGGTCAATGTATTTTTCTTTCAATAACTCGTTAGTATTTTCGTTTAGTGCTTTTAATATGATCGAATACATACAGTGGAAAGAATCGTGTGAAACGTATTTTGTGGCAAACAACCTCGAATTTGTCATTGTTGAAGAGTGTCCTCAAGTCCAGACCCTTGATACACCGCGAAGTGTTCGTAATGCATATGAGGTGTGGATTAAGGCTAATTCGTTGGCCTAACTTCATATTTTGGCTAACATATCTGTTGTTTTGGCTAAAAGGGTTGAGAACATGGTCGTTGCACGCGAGATCATGAACTCATTGCAAGATATGTTTGAACGTTAGTTGTTACTTTTCAAGCATAAAGGGATAGAAGACAAAACCAATAGTGTCAGTTATTCTGACACAGATCCCACTACTCTCCAAAAGAGAAGGAAAGACAGTAAACTGATTTATTGGTCTTAGAGACGTGTTTGGTAGAGAATGATGATTCTGCCTAGATCTTAGATTCGAGTGCTACCAATCATGTCAATTCATCTTACCAAGGATTCAGTTCCCGACAAATGTTGCCACAGAGAGAGATGACTCTACGAGTCGGTACTGGTGAGGTTGTTTCAGCTGTTGCTATAGGCAGGCTGAAGTTATTTGTTGATAACAAATGTTATCTATTACTGGATAATGTTTTCATAGTTCCTCATATTAAGAGGAACTTAATCTCGGTTTCTTGTCTCATTGAACAAGGTATACCATCTCTTTTTCTGAGAATAAAGTGTTTATTTTCAAGAATGGAACGGAGATTGGTTATGGTTCAATGGAAAATAACTTATATGTGCTAAGGCCGTTAGTCATAAAAGCCTTGTTTAACACTGAAATGTTCAGTACGACAACAACAACTAAAAGACCAAAGGTTTCTCCTAAAGAAAATGCACATCTTTGGCATCTAAGGTTAGGTTACATCAACCTTAATAGGATTGAGAAGTTGGTGAAAAGTGGACTTTTAAAGAGTTTAGAAGAAAACTCCTTGTCGGTATGTGAATCATGCCTCGAAGGCAAGATGACCAAACGACCTTTTACTGGAAAAGGTTACAGAGCCAAGGAAGCCTTGGAGCTTGTACATTCAGACCTCTGTGGTCCGATGAATGTTAGAGCTCGGGGTAGGTGTGAATATTTCATCTCTTTCATAAATGATTATTCAAGGTTCGGGCATCTCTACCTAATGCAACATAATTTTGAAGCCCTTAACAAGTTCAAGGAGTATAAGGCTAAAGTTGAAAACTTGTTAGGTAAGAAGATAAAAAAACTATGATCTGATCGTGGTGGAGAGTATTTGACCCTCCAATTCCATAACTATATGATAGAACATGAGATTGCATCCCAACTCTCGGCCTCTGGTACACCTCAGCAGAATGGTGTATCAGAAAGGAGAAACAAAACCTTGTTGATCATGGTTTATTCTATGATGAGTTATGCTCGTCTTCCAGACTCGTTTTGGGGTTTTGTAGTGGAGATTGCATGCTATATTCTAAACAACGTTTCATCGAAAAGTGTTTCTGAAACACCTTTTGAGTTATGGAGAGGCCGTAAAGGTAGTTTATGCCATTTCAGGATTTGGGGCTGTCCAACACATGTGCTTGTGACTAACCCAAAGAAATTGGAACTGCGTTTGAAGGTTTGCCTCTTTGTAGGCTACCCCAAGGAAACAAGAGGTGGATACTTCTATGATCTGAGTGAAAACAAAGTGTTTGTTTCTACAAATGCTATCTTCTTGGAAGAAGACCACATCCGAGATCATAATCCACGGAGTAAGCTCATTTTGCGAGAGATTTCTAGTGAGACTTAGACTATTGAAGGTTCAACAAGAGTTGTTGAATAGGCTTACAGATCAACAAAAGTTATTGAGGTCGGAACATCTAGTCAAGCAGCTCAAGAGTTGAGACTGCCTTGACGTGTGGGAGGGTTATGAACCCAGTGGATCGCTACATGGGTTTAACTGAAGCCCAAAACGTCATTTTGAATGATGGGGTCGAGGATCCGTTGTCTTTTACGAAAATAATAGAGGATGTTGACAAAGATGAATGGGTTAAAGCCATGAACCAAGAAATGGAGTCTATGTACTTCAATAACGTCTGGGAGCTTATTGATCCACTGATGGGGTGAGACCTATTGGGTGTAAGTGGATCTGTAAGCGAAAGAAAGGTGTAGACGGAAAAGTGTAAACCTTTAAGGCTCGACTCGTGGCAAAAAATTATACTTAGGTTGAGGGAGTTGACTATGAGAAAAAATTTTCACCTGTTGTCATGCTCAAGTCTATCAGGATTCTCCTGTCCATAGCCACATTTTATGATTATAAAATATGAAAAATGGACGTCAAGACTACCTTTCTTAATGATAATCTTGAAGAGACCATCTATATAACTCAATCAGAGGGGTTCACAGTTCTAGATTAAGAGCAAAAAGTTTGCAAGCTTAATAGGTCCATTTATGGGCTGAAACAAGCATCTAGATCTTGGAACATCAGATTTGACACCGTAGTCACGTCATTTGGCTTTGATCAGAATGTTAATGAGCCTCGTGTATACAAAAAGATCATCAACAGCTCCGTAGCTTTACTGGTACTGTATGTGGATGATATCCTACTCATTGGGAATGATGAAGTGTATCTAACTAACATTAAGAAATGG
The DNA here is from genome assembly GCF_009727055.1 of Benincasa hispida. Lineage (NCBI taxonomy): Eukaryota > Viridiplantae > Streptophyta > Magnoliopsida > Cucurbitales > Cucurbitaceae > Benincasa > Benincasa hispida. The sequence goes on from NC_052360.1 coordinate 2,667,794, forward strand.
CTAGCTGCCCAGTTCCAAATGAAAGATTTAGGTGAGGCACAGTATATTCTAGGGATCCAGATCATTCGAGATCCTAAGAACAAACGGTTTGTCCTGACTCAGTCATCGTACATCGATCTTGTTGATCAGGTATAAGATGCAGGATTCCAAGAGTTGTTTGTTACCCTTTTGGCATGGAATCATTTTTTCTAAGGATTAATATCATAAGACACCTAAATAAGTTGAGGAGATGAGACAGATTCCCTATGGTTCAGCTGTAGGAAGCTTAATGTATGCAATATTGTGTACCAGACCCGACATTTGCTATGCAGTAGGGATTGTCAGTCGGTATCAGTCCAATCCAGGATTTAATCATTGGATGATGGTCAAGACGAACCTCAAGTATCTTCGGAGAACGAGAGACTACATGCTCGTATATAAAGATAAGGATCCGATCCTTACAGGATACATGGACTTTGACTTTCAGATCGATAAAGATTCTCATAAATCGACATCGAAGTCAGTTTTTCACTGAATGGAGGGGTTGTAGTGTGGTGAAGCATCAAGCAAGGATGCATCGTGAACTCCACTATGAAAGCTGAATACGTAGCCAATTGTGAAGCAGCTAAGGATGCTGTTTGGCTGAGGAAATTACTTTTAGATTTGGAAGTTGTTCCAAATATGGATTTACCTATCACTCTTTATTGTGATAACAACGGGGCTATGACAAAATTGAAAGAACCCTAAAGTCATCGTCGGGGTAAGCATATAGAACGAAAATACCATTTGATCAGGGAGATTTTGCATCGCGGTGATGTGATAGTCATGAAGATCGCATCAGAGCACAACGTTGTTGATCGTTGGTCCCTTTACAAAGGCTCTCACGGATAAAGTGTTTGAGGGTCACCTGGAAAGTCTGGGTCTGCGGGACATGCGACATCTTGTTTATGGCAGGTGGGAGATGATACTGGGGTATGCCTTAGTCTATTGTATATTGTACATGTTTTATATTATTGTACATTAGACTCCCGAGGCATTAGAACAAGTGAGAGATTGTCGAGATTCGTGTCCTAATTCTCCAGTAGTCTCATTGTTTGTAATGATACACATTATTTTATGAATAAAATAACTATTATTTCATTCTAACATTTACTCATATCCAATAAACAAAGCTCCATGGTTATCTTATGTAAACTTAAGCATGTATATATGATATACAAGTGGATCATGCCTTAAGTGATAACCTAAATAGGTTTGTAGTGTAACGATTAAGGTGGGATACCTGATCCTGGTGACACTACGGATACGACCTGCTTTATAGAGGTTTACAAGTGTTGTAAACTACTAAAGACGGTAGATCCTAACAATTCATATAGAGACGTGCGAGCGGGGGTATCCTATACAAAAACTTGTTATAAGACCGAACCACAAGATGACTAGACGCTGTATATAACGCCATTGATACTAGAGACTTATATCTCATCTAAACGACCATTGGTGACACGACCTTAATCCTGAGTGTTTTGGGAACTCCTGCCTTTGAGGGTGGTCCTTTGATTAGTATGGGTGAGAGTGACCAGATTGTCAACACAACATGCCTACCTTTTTGGGGACTTGTCGAATTTGGGAGTTGGGAACTCAATACACAAAATGGAATTCACTCCTTCCTCGAAGCAGGGGTAAGTAAAGAGATTGCTCCCTTAAGGGTTGATTCCAGGGCTTGAACATAGTGGCCACAACTTCTTTTTGGAAGAAGGGACTCAGTCATAGTAAGACTATGACTTATGTTCATTAGAGGGATCGGTGGTACTTAAGGAGTTAGATGTAACTACAGGGGCATAATGGTTATTGACCAAGCTATATTTACGAATGATCTATGAAGGTTTGTCGCACTGTTGATTGGTTAAGATGGACACATAATTTATCTGTCGTAAAGAGAGTTCAACTATCGATCTTTAGTGGAGTGCCTGGCAGTTAACGAATGGTGGATCCCGTGACTAAAGAGTTTAGTCAGTTATTCACGTACCGTTGGTGCTTCGAGCTACAGGTCCATAAGATCTCCTTGGTAGCTCAATGGATTCAGTTGAGGATTAGTTCTTGGTGTTGATTTGAAATGTTCAAATTGATAAGAGGTAATTCGATTATATATGATATGATTGTATGATGTATGAAATACATCTAGTAGAAGATTAATGTAAATGAGATTTACATTAAGTACCATGAAATAGAAAAAAGCTATGGTTTATATGTTTCATGAAATGAAATATTAAAACTATAGGTTATAAATATAGTATTGTCAGTTAGTTATCATTTATATTGATAATAATATTAATTATTGGATAATTAACTTTTTTTCTCTAATAACCAATTGAGTGGGAGGCTATTGGTGGTTTCATGGTAACCATAAGATAAAAGGAAAAATGTTTTCCTAATTTTAGTAATGTTGAAAATTGTTGATTTGATATTTCCTCTCTCAGAAATATTCTCACGGAAGTTGTCAAGTAAATTGGATTTACTAAACGACAACATGGAGTTAGCTAAACGACCATGGAGTGTTTGTAGGCGACAGACACTCAGCTAAGCGATGAGCTGAACAATCACAGAGCTTTTGCTAAACGATTGCTTAGCTTTTCCTAAATGATTGGGCATCAACCTATATCATAGGTTCTTTCCATCTCCCACTTGCTCAATCGTTTACACAATTGTGTTTCCTCTTGCTTTCTGCCTCAAACCAAGTCAACACAGAGCCCACCCTCTAGATTTTTACACCGAGAATACCAAGGTAGCCTTCTTGGTGGTGTCATACTCAACTCGACATTTTCGTGGTTCTGTGGAGGCCGTTTGTGTTGTTGGGTGTTCATGACCGAGACGATTGCTGAGTTCGAGTGTGCGATGATCGTGCAGTATAGCGGTTGTGTTGGACGAGCGTTCGGGTGTTACTGTGATCGAGCGTTCGTGATCAAGGAGCATTATGACGAGTCGACAAAAGTGCATTACTCTTGTCCTTAATCATTTGTAGAATATGCTGTAATTTCTGTATTTAAATGCCTAACCGTATATTTCTGTTTAAGATTGTAATTGTAAAGTTCATATGCGATTGTAATTTGGAATGATCTTTTCGTTGCTCATGGAAATCCTCGTGTTCGATTTCCTTCAGATGTAACTACAGGGGCAAAACAGTAATTTTGGACTACTTGACTATTATTTTGTAATAGTTAGTTTTTCCATTAATTAAATTTGTATAAAGTTATACTAATTTAATTAATTACTTAGGAGTCCAATCCCGGTCCAATAATTGTTGTTTAAATTATGCATTTGATTTATGGTTAAATTTAATTTATATATGTCATAATGTATGCCATATAGTAAAATCCCACTACAGGTTATACATTATTCATGCATCATTTATATTATAAATATTATAATATATAGTTGTATAATTTAATTTTGTAGCATGCTCGAGCATCATATAATATAAGTGTTATAATGTATGCTTGCATGCATTAATAACTTAGGCATGCATCATTTATATTATAAGGGTTATAATATATAGTTTGAATGTATGATATATGTATGTTATTAATTATTTAATTACTTTAGTATATAAGTGTTATGTATGTTTAGTAATGAAATGAGAATTGCATGATGCATGACACTACTTTAAATAATCTTATACTTATTATAATTTTATTAAGTATGTCATTTGATGCAATAAATGATTCTAATTTGCTTCATTTAATTTATAATTGTTATAATTAAAAGAAATTAGAAATTAAAATCAATAATTCAGAGTTGCATGCAAATTTAGGTTAAAATTATTTTGTAAAATAGTTTTAAAATATGAATTACATAGATCTAAGATCACAAAATTTTTAATGATATTAGAAATTAGTTTAATATTTTAATCAATTTAATAGGATTAAATTGGTTTTAATTAAAAGATTAAATTTGTAGCAAACGTATCTATAAGAGACCTTTTGTCTGAGACTAGTTCTGTCTAAGCTGGGGTATTTAAGTTCAAAAAAACAGAACACCCCTACCTGGAAACTGTCTTGGAAAGGTGAATTAGATAGATTTGCCACAAGCATGCAATTATTGATTAAAGTTTATTAAAATGCTTAATGAACATTAATCAAAGTTGTTTAACTATCTAAAGTAAGTGTTACTTTTGGGCAAATTTAAACAATCACTTAGTAAAATAATTCGCCGTATTTTTCTAAGTTAAATTAACCATAAGTAAAACACCCAGTGGGAGGAAAATTGGGTATATGAAACTTCATTTTTCTTTTTCACGTTTCTCCCTTAAAGTTCACAGCGTGAGATCTATACTTGGCCTCGAGACATCTTTGCTTGTGTCCCCCCTATTGGTGATATTTGTATAGGTCAATATCAAGGTGAATAGAGAGAGTGTTTATAGTAAGTGGGAGCAGGAAATGTGTCAACACATCCCACGGTCTCTCTCGTTAGTTTGTAGTAACTTTTCATGCTTAGCCTCGAGAAACCTTTGCTTGATCCCCCTACGAATGACATTCGCATGACTCTTTACTCAAACTCCAGAAATGGATAGTATTGCTTCAATTTTTTTTTACCCCAATCGGTTTTTTCCTAAGGTTGGCTCATTGGGGCAGAACTCTAGAATCTAAAATGATAGGTTACATTTACAAGAAAATGTTAAGCGAGTTTAAAAATTTCTAGATCAAACAATGGTGACTGATAGTTACAGTAACAAAGAGTTGTTTTGTATATTGGTTGAGATGGTCTCATTTCAGTAAAGGGGTATCTGATCACCCTACGATGACTTTTACCCTACCTCAATAAAACATCATTGCAAAATAGATGTCACATAAGGTGCATTAAATTATTTGTCTAAATTTGATTGATATTACCAAATGGGCAATGCTTGAATACTAATATAAATAATTATATAAATAAATTGTATGTTTAAGGAATTTTTACAAAATGACTACCTCAACGGTAAACATGCTCTTCGCCGATAAGTTAACAAGCGATAATTACATCACCTGGAAAAATACGATTAACACGGTCCTAAATCATTGATGACCTGGGATTTGTCTTGGTAGCGGAATCTCCTCCAATACCAGTTCTAAATGCCGCTTGAATTTTTTAGGAGGCACACGTACATTGGGTACGGGCAAATGAAAAGGCCCGAGCGTATATCTTGGCAAGCTTTTATGAAGTATTGGTCAAGAAGCATGAGCCCATGCTCACTGCCCATGAGATCACGGAGTCCCTGCGAGGGATGTTTGGATAACCGTCCGTCCAACTCAGGCATAACGCTCTTAAATTCATCTTCAATGCCTAGATGCAAGAAGGGGCATCTGTTCAAGAACATGTTCTCAACATGCTGGTCCACTTTAACGTGGTGGAGATGAATGGATCTGTCATTGATGAGGCTAGTCAGATTAGCTTCTTCCTGGAAACTTTACCTAAAAGTTTTCTGCAGTTCCGTAGCAATGCTGTTATGAACAGAATTGACTACAACCTGACCACTTTGCTCAATGAGCTGCAGACTTTCTAGACCTTGATGAAAGTCAAAGAACATAAAGGAGAGGAAAATGTTGCCTCATCCTCTAAGAAGTTCTTCAAATGTTTGACCTCGGGAATCAAGTTTGTGCCTTCTTCCTCCGACATCAAAAAGTGGAAGAAGAAGAAAGGTGGAAAGAGGAAAGCTAACCCACTAGGTACTGCCTAAAAGGGCAAGAATGCCAAGGTTGCAAAGGGACTATTTCCATTGCAACCAAGATGGACACTGGAAGATGAATTGTCCCAAATATTTAGAGAAAAGAAGAAGGTCAAGCAAGGTAAATGTGATTTACTTGTTTTGGAGACTTATTTAGTGGAGAATGATGATTTAACCTGGATAATAGATTCAGGCACTACTAACCATATTTGTTCTTCATTTTAGGAAATTAGTTCCTGGCAGCAACTGGAGGCAAGGGAAATGACGATGCGTGTTAGAATTGGGCATATCGTCTCAACTAGGGTAGCGGAAGGATTCTGGTTGACTTTATAAAAAAGTTATATTTTGTTGGACAATGTATTTGTAGTTCCTGATTTAAAGAGGAACTTAATTTCTGTAAAGTGTTTGATTGAACAAAATTATTCTGTACATTTTTTAGTAAATAAAGTATTTATTTACAAAATTGGTATCAACATTTTTTAGTGTTGGATAAAATTCCTTTTGATCTATATTAATAATATTTATCCCTAAGATCACTCATGCTAAATATTGTCAAAAATAAATAACATATCGGATTCCATTACAAGATTGATGATAAATTACAAGGCGGCTATTGTCTTCTTCAACCAAAACTCTGTATGCCTATGTGGGATCTCTTCTTAGATGGGATTATAGATAGACTGAGTGCGTATCTTTTTTGATATATTGGGTACCATAATCCTAAAACCTCTTTATATTCTAGTTCAATTATGATTTCCATTAACCCTAATTAACTAGAATTGAGCTTCCTACCAATTAAGTCCATACGCATTTAGGAATTTAGGGTCTTAATCAAATAGATTAGATAGAGTCCAAATTAATAAAATAACCCAATATGATAAAATATTAACACACATACATAATCCCTACTTTGATCATACTAGTTATAATAAAATACATCTAACATCTAGACATCATTTCAAATTATTTTCTAAACTTTAAATATGATGGAGTAATTAAAATTGATGTGTCAAGGGTCAAATTTTAAAACGTTTTGTAATAATAAAATTGATATATGCATGATATATGATTTAAAACATTTTATGATAAGTGTTTAATAGTACGTGAATTGAATTAAATGAAAGAAGAAACGTACCCTAGACAATTTTGATGTAGAAAGGAAAACGGAAACTCATGAGTAATAAATTTTAATGCAAGTGTTTGTTAACCTCTCGCTTTTGATTTGATTTTTCGTAGAAGTCTCTTTTTTTCAATTCAATTTACCCACGACATAAAAAACTAACTAATTTGGTGGGTTTTTAATTATGTTAAAAACTTGAGAAAAATGCCGTTATTGATTCAAGCGTTTTCAAGAGAGAAGTGCTCTATTGATGTTAGACATACAAATTAATTAAGTGATAAAACTACTGAAAATATTTATAAATAACGATAATGTAATAGACTGTGATAGACTAATCTCTGTGTCTATCATAGATAGATTGTGATAGACTAATATCTGTGTCTATCAATGATAGACACAGATATTAATCTATCACAGTCTATCGCATATAGATATTAAAATTTTTGTTATATTTATAAATACTTTGTTTCATTTTTCTATATTTGAAAACAACCTTTAATGAATGAAAACATTATTATTGTCGATAATGTTAGAACGCAACTAGCTATAATATTGATATTTTTTCCTTTTGTGTTGTCGATAATTTTATCTCTTATTGAAAATTATAATTCTTTGTTTGTTGTCGAGTTTGACAAAACATTGTGATTGTGATAGAATGTTAACCATTTTATATTTTCATAAATTTATTGGTGAATGAATCCATTTAAAATCAATTTTTTAAACAGGTTGATCGTGCAAAGTCGATTAATCTCCTTAAAAAATTTAAATAAACCACTATATCCTATGAACACTACAATAGTAAGATTTTCACATTGATTAGTTGAATAAAACTTTATTTAATACAATTTAATATAACAATTGTTTCTTCTAATATTTGAACATATTGTTTAGAGTAAATAAAAAATATATATTGAAATTAAAAATATACAGCAATATCGAGCATAGCTCAATTATTCGAGTGTTAGAGAACCTGAACACCTTGAGGTCCGTGACTCAAATCCCCCTACCCACGATTGTACTAAAAAAGAAATTGAAAAAAAATACTTTTTTTAAAAAAAAAAAAAAAAAGAAAAAAAGATGTCTGTCTAAACAATTTATAAATTATATCAATAAAAAAAATGTATGGACATTTTATTCGTGTGATTGTTTTCTGTTTTAATAATTATAGCTAAGTTGCAACAATATGGTTTTATTTTACTGAACATATCTCTGGTATGTTTTTTCTTTAGGAACTCTTACTCTAGAGTACCTATGAGCGGAAGCGGATCTTTCCAATTCATTGTGACAGAATTATCGCATATACATTGAAACATACTTTTATAATGCTAAAGGGATCAAGAAATCATACCAGATGAAGATTTCTCGAGTTTGAAGCCCAAACGTCTACTTCGAACAGTCACCACTCGAACAGAAGGAAACGGAAAAGACAACACCACTTAGAGCCCTCAGTATTCTTGGAGCGAAAATCCAAAGTGTGGGCTTTGTTCGAATTTGATAGATGGAAGGAGGTAGAGGGACCGTATACAACGATCAAGCAAGTGGGAGATGCGGTCGTCTATCGCATAGACAATATGCTTGATCGTTTAGTAAATACCGAGAGCTAAACGGTTGCTTAGGAAAAGGTAAACGATCGTTTAGATAATAGCGCCCGACGATGTAATCGGTATGCGATCGTTTAGCAATATCGTATATGTAAGCGATTGTGCAGTCCTATCGTATAGGCACCGATTTTCTAAACGATGACACTATCTTTTTCACAATACTCGTACACACTGAGATCAACATACCGTCTGCTATTTATAATACACTCATCCGTTATTTTAAACGAAGAGGCGTGTTCCCATTTCCTTTATAACCGTCCAATTAATGTGATCTTATCACATTCATAAATTATAAATTAATATTAAATATTAATTATAATATATTTTTTTATTAGATATAAATCATATTTATATCCAATTTCCTTCAAATTAATGCATCTCATATATAAAGTTAATTATATCATATTTAATTAACTCGTTCAATTATATCATATATAATCGAACTCCCTCTTGTCAATTTGAACATTTCAAATTGACCCAAAAATTGACTCTCAATTTGTATCAAAGCTACCAAGGAGACCTTATGGACCTATGACTCGAAGCTCCAACCGTACGTGAATAGTTGACTAAACTCTTTAGTCATGATATCCACCATCCGTTAACTGCCATGCATTCCACTAAAGACCAACAGTTGAACTCTTTTTGCCATAGATATATTTCTATGTCCATTAGATATAACCAATTATCAGTACGATGACCCTTCATAGATGCTCGTAATTACAGCAGGCCAATTTACTATTTTGCCTCTATAATTACATCTTCTTCCTTAAGTACCACTGATCCCTCTAATGAACAATACAACATAGTTCTACTATGTGTGAACACATCTTGGGCCATGAGAAAGTGTGTGGCGCCACATCGTTCAAGCCCTAGAATCAGCCTTTAAGGGAGCTATCTATTTACTTGCCCCTGCCTCGGGGAAGGAGTGAATTCCATCTTATATGGCTAAGTTCCCAACTCCCAAATCAGATGAATCCCCAAAATGGTAGGTTTGAGTCGGAGTTCTGGCCACTCGCACCCATACAAATCAAAGGACCGCCTTCAATGGCAGGAGTTCCTAAGTCATTTAGGATTGTGGTCATGTTACCTATGGTCATCCTAGTGAAGTGAAGTCTTAGTTATGAATGGTGTTATATAACAAGACATTAACACTTCGTGGTCAGGTCTTATACATACTCTTTGTATAGGACGCTCCAGTTCGCATGTCCCTTACACGAATGATTAGGATCAGACCATCTGTGACAAGTCACAACACTTGTGATCATTCCACAAAGCAGGCTACATCTGTAGCGTTATCAGGATATGGTTTCCCTCTTATATCTATATACTACAGACCATTTGGTTATCACTCAAGACATGATCCACTTGTATGTCACCACATACATGCTTGAGTCACATACAGATAACTAGGGATTTTATGTTTATTGGTTTGTGGTAAAATCTAAATGTGCAAAGTCAAGTAGCGAAGTAAATATCATTTATATTATACATCACAAGTGTTCGTACAAAGTTGTTTACAAACTACTGGACACGAGACTTTAGGGCACAAACCCCATCATTTTCATGTTTAAATTTAAAATTTAGTATAGTGTCATGCTACGACTGAATTTTCTCAAAGGATATTTGGCAATCTCAAACCTAAGCCTGGGTCTCAGTACTCCTTATCGGTAACTTCAGTTTGAGTATTTAAATTTAGGTTTAAATACTATTTTAATTCATATACTTTTAGTTTTAGTTCATTTTAGTCTTTGTATTTTCAAAAGATTTATTTTAGTACCTAGACTTTGGGGTGTTAAAAAAACCCGATGACCCGAAAAATCCGATCAACTCAATCCAACCCGTACAGTTTAGATTGGGTTATCTACTCATTTGAGTTGGGTTGGATTCAAATAAATAAAATTTGTATAAGTTAGGTTGGTTCTTGAGTTTACCTAAAATAACCAAACCAATCAGAGCTTATTATTAATTTCAAAAATTATGTTTTTAACTTATGATACAAATATCTACATATACATATACTTATTTAAATTTTATTTAATTTCATTATTTTTTTTGAAAATTTATTTTTCAACAACTACTCATAATTTAATTATTTAGCACAATGGAAAAAAACTTTCATCATCTAAATTGAAATTGAGTTATGAATCTTAATTCATAATATTAAAACAATCCAATAAAATTTTTACATATTAACATTTTACTTATTTTTAGAACAAAAATTTAAATAAATGACCCGAACTGTTGAGGTTATGCCCTAAATCTCGTGGATCCTGTAGCTTGTAATTATGATGTACAAACAATTTTATTTATTTAATGAAATATGGGATATTTTATTCCACGTTTAGTAGCATTACCCACAAACCAATAAACTAACATCCAAGGTTATCTTCTGTAGCTTAAACATGTATATAGAGACATATAGGTGGATCGTGTTTAAGTGATAACCTAAATGGTCTATATTAGATGCATAAGACTGGGCACCTTATCTTGAAGACACTATGAATACAACCCGCTTTGTAGATGTTACAATTGTTGTAAAGTGTTACAAACCGAAATGATCCTGATCATTCATGTAGAGACATGTGAGCGGGGTATTCTATACAAAGGAGTTTGTATAAGACCGGACCAAGAAATAAATAGTCTCATTATATAACATCGTTAATAATAAAAACTTACATTTCACTTGGATGACTATGGGTAACATGACTTGAATTCTGAGTAAGTTGTGAACATCTACCTATGAAGGCGGTCCTTTGATTTGTATGGGTGAGAGTGGCCAGATCGTCGACTCAATAAGCCTACCGTTTTGGGAATTCATCTGATTGGGGAGCTAGAACACAACTACATAAGATGAAATTCATTTCTTTTTTTTATATTGGGGTAAGTAGATAAATTGTTTACTTAAGGGCTGATTTTTGGACTAGAACAATGTGGTGTCACACCCTCTCCTAGCCCGAGTGGGGTTTAGTCATAGTTGGACTATGACTTATTGTTCATTAGAGGGATCAGTGGTGCTTAAGGAGTTAGATGTAACTACAAGGACAAATGGTAAATTTGGCCCACTTGTACTTACGAGCAATTTGTGAAGGATCATCGAATTGTTGACTTGTTATATCCAGTGGACACAGAAATATATCTGTAGTGCGAAGAGTACAGCTGTCGGTCTTCAGTTGAGTGATGGACAGTTAATGGATGTTTAGTAATTTAATTAAAGAAGTTTAATTAATTATTCAAATACAATTGAAGTTTCAATCTACAGGTCCATAAGGTCCCCTCTATAGCTCAACAAGGATTATTATAAATTAATTTTGGATTAATTTGAATTGTTCAAATTAATTATGGGAATTATTATATATTATATAATTAATTTAAATTAATTACATGTGATATAATTAATTTAATGTATTCGAAATATTATAATATAAAATTTATTTGAGGAAAATTAAATATTTGAATATGATTCAAATACCGCAAAATAGTCACTTTTGCTTTATAACACCGTTTACTGTTAAGACTGACTATTTCAATACGATCATCTAGGTAACTCGATTTTAATCCTAAGCTAACAATAAACTCTTATTTATTCGAGATTATCCTTTAATCTGCCTAGGTGAGAGTGGGTCGAGTTTGCCAACTCAATAAGCCTCAAATTTTAGAGGTAAGTCTGAGTAGATAGCTAAGGACATAATCCTACAAGAAGTATACTCCTATTTGATTCAAGTGATAGTAGATAGGTGTTCTCTTAAGTGCTGACTTTTGGTCTTAAACAAGGGGCCCTACCCATTCATTGATCTGAGTGGGACTCGATTTGGTGGTTGACCACAAACCAATTGTTCATTAGAGGATCAGTGGGACTTGAGGAAACAGATATAATTACAGGAGTAAAGCGGTAATTTTGACCTAGCTATAATTACGAACAACTAGTGAACGGTCGATTTACTAATCAATGATTATATCGCGTGCGCAAAAATATATCTATCGCGAGGAGTGCAGCTGCTAGACTATAGTGGAGTGTCCTAGTAGTTAACGAATGTTGATTAACTAGGTTAAATAGTTTAGTTGGTTAATCTCAGATCGTTGAAGCTCATATTTGTAGGTCTATTAGGTCCTCCTGTTAGTTCATATCGGACTAAACCAGTTCATATCGGACTAAACCTTAGAACAGTGTGATGAGAGAATTTGAAATTCGGCTTAGAGAGTAAGCATTAATTGTATCTGATATACTTAATGTTTTATTGTTTAATTATGAATTAAGCAATTTGGAGAATTGAAAATATTTAAATATAATTTAAATATTAATAACATGAATAGGGAATCATGATGGAGATTGATGTTAATAATTAATTTAATATTTGATATTAAATTAATTTTATTAACTAATTTTATTAATTAATTATTTAAATTATTAAATTAATTATTTAAAATTAATTTAATTTGAAATTAAAATTATTATATATTTTTATTTAAAATTTATTTTATAAACATTAATTTTAAATTTTGAATTTTTTGAAATTCAAAATTAATTGAATTTTAGATAGTGGGTTTTCTCCACATTTTGAGTTTATTCAACCTCTCAAATCCCACTATTTTATGTTCAACCTGCTATCAATTAGGGATAAAATTGAAGTGCGTGAATTCTTCTTTCAATTGAAAAAAGATTTGCCGAGAATTGGCTGATCTCATTAGCTTTGGAAGCTGAATTCCATCTTCAAATATATAGCTTCAAAACTCTTTGAAACACATTTTCCTTTAGAATTTATCATAAATTTGGATCTCACAATTCGTTTTAAGTCCAGAGAATAGTGGAAAAGACCCTAACCATGGTCCATAAAGTGTTGTGATGAAAAATTTTCAAAGGACAACTTCAATTTTGAGTTACACCAAGGTTTGTTCATCAAATTTTTTTTTTTTTTTTTTGAACAAACATGCTTTATCCTTAAATTAATGTAATTAGAGTACTTAAGATCCTGATTGCTTTCTCATGCATGTTCCTTATTCCATCAACTTGAAAATAAAAAATGTTTAGAAAAAAGATGTCTGGAAATCGAAAATGACCATGTTTTGTTGTGTGTAAGAAATACTATTAGAATTTTATAAACAAAAATTATGTTTGTATTTGATTTGTTAAATTAAGCATGAAAATTTTATATAGTTTTAATAGATTAATTAATTAAACCATAAATATTATTTAATATATTGATATAAACTAATAAATTAAGAATCAATTGTAATTTTGATTATAAATATTTAAAAATGGAGTAATTCATAATTAAAATCAACCAATTAACATACTTAATGAATGTTATCTAATGCTTAATAAGTTTTATAATTAACTAAATTTAATAAGTTTTATAATTAACTAAATTTAACATTAGTATTTCCAATTCTAATTACATAACATAAGAAAATATATTTTAATAAAAAATATTTTATATAAAAAGTGAAAATGAGATAAAAATACAATATGTTAATAATGAATGAAGTAATAAAAATTAATCACAATAAATAATTAACTGATTATAAATAATCAATAATGATTATATGCTCATAATGAATGATCAGTTAAAATTAAGCTCACCCACTACAAGAAACAGAGACTCTCGCGATGCCTAAAACAACCATTGAGAGATATATTGTTGGGAGAGATGATCTCGCCCAACTACAAAAGGATAGTGTTGGGAGTTAGCAATAACTCTCAATGCCATATATAATTCATCGAGAGATAGGTCCTCCAAACTCCGGACGAATAGACAATATGCGTTGGGAGTTCAGGAGATGGAAGCCAGCATGACCAAACTCCCGACGATTTAAGTAATTCATCGGAAGTTTGGTAGGAACTCTTGACGGAGCTTCTGACGGCTCACGGTAGCCATCGGGAGATGGATTTTAAAACCCCAAATTGAGATCTGCCTTCTTCAACCCTAAGGTAAGTCAACAAGACTAGAGAACAGCGTTGTTCGTCCATCTTTCGTCGTTCATTCGTGCGTCCATCTTCCACCGGTAAGTCAACCGTTCGTCCATCATTAAGCCATTCGTTTGCCCGTTGTCCGTTTGTCCGTCGTCCAGTAAGCCTTTCTCCATTTTTTTTAATTGGACCTAAAATACTTGATTAATTTTAGGAGGATCAACCCATGCACTGCCCTCCATGATGTTATCTAATTTTATCTACACTCTCCAATCCTCTCAAACAAACAAACTTCCACTTTGTTGTTTATGTTTCTTTATTTAAACGTCTAGATCCAATTCATTAACTCTATTGGATTTATATTTTTCCATATATTCTTTGTTGAAAACAACAGATTAATGTTGGAAATTTTTTCAATTAGGTGTGAATGTGATGTAAAACAACAAAGTCAGAGGTTGGATGCTTTGTTTTTCTTTACAATATATATTATTATATCATATTTGTCAAGTGAATCAAACATAGTTCAATATAAGATATTACCTTATTTGAAATTGAAACTTACATTAAACAATTCAAATTTCAAATGAATTGAAACATCATAGTTAATGAGTTTAAAAACAGAAAAATTTCTAGTTATATAGTAGAATGGAAAATCTCCATTTGTTACTTGTCACAACAACAAAATTTAAGAATTATGTGGAGTTCACGAAATAAACGAATGATAAATAGTACTAGAAATTTTCTGTTTAAAATTATACATGTGAAAATATTTCAATTGAGGTATGCTTAGGTTTAACAAGTATGACAAATTATAACAAGATAGTTGCCAAAAGCATAAAATATTCATCTTAACTTTAACTATAATATACTTGTGGAAGCATTAATATGTGAATGAATAACACATAGTATCAATTTAGCAATTGAGTCTTTTTGTGATTATGATCATAGTTTAATTTTGTTAGATTAAATTTGTAGTTTGGGGTCCTCTTTTTTTATGGGTTTTTTTTTTATGTCCTTGTATATTCTTTTATTCTATTCAATGAAACCTCAATTTCGTTTTATGAGTAATATATAAGTCTCTAAAAGTTAACCACCATTCATTATGTACACAACCACGAAGGCGGATCGAAGTTGTTCCTGCAAATTCAATATAAGCCGTAGGAAAAACAAGGTCGAGAAGTAGGACGTGTTGACCTAATTAAAGAAACACGCTCTAAAGGTGGCAAGTTCATGAATCAAGCAACTGAGGATGCATATGTAATCAATTTTGTTTTATTTTTATTTTGTTTTTCATTTGTAAGTTTAGTCGCTTGTACTTATACACTTAATTAATATTTGCATAATCAAATGTTAGAATTACAATCTAACCCCATTCCAAAAGATTCCCAACTACTAACTGTTGGGGTTGATGCCCTAATTCTCGTAGGTCCTGTAGTTTGTAATTGTATTGTATAAATAATTGATTTATTTAAAAAAATATGAGATGTTTTATTTGACATTTAGAGTATTAAACCCACACACCAATAAACTAACATCCAAGGTTACCATTTGTAGCTTAAACATGTATATAGAGATATACAGGTGGATCATGTTTAAGTGATAACATAAATGGTCTGTAGTAGATAGATAAGGTTGGATACCTTATCTTGGTGACACTACAAATACTATCCGCTTTGTAAATGTTACAACTATTGTAAAGTGCTACAAATGATCTGATCCTAATCATTCATGTGGAGACATGTGAGCGGAAATTTTCTATACAAAGGAGTTTGTATAAGAACGGACCACGAAATGACTAGTCTCATTACATAACACCGTTCATAATAGAGACTTCATTTCACCAAGATGACCATAGGTGGCATGACCTGAATCTTGAGTGAGTTGTGAACTTCTGCCTATGAAGGTAGTCATTTGATTTACATGAGTGAGAGTGGCCAGATCATCGACTCAGTAAGCCTACCATTTTGGGGTTTCGTCTGATTGAAGAGATGGGAACATAACTACATAAGACAAACTTCACTCCTTCCCCAATGTCAGTGAAAGTAGATAAATTGCTCCCTCAAGGGCAGATTCCAAGGCTTGAACAATGTGACGCCACACCCTTTCTAGCTTGAAAGGGATTTGATCATAGTTGGACTATGATTTAGTATTCAGAAGAATATGTGGTACTTAAAGAGGTAGATGTAATTACAGGGGCAAAACGGTCATTTTGGTCCAGTTGTACTTACGAGCAATTTGTGAATGGTCATCGCACTGTTGACTGGTTATATCCAATGGACACAGAAATATATCTGTAGTACCAAAAGTGCAACTGTCGATCTTTAGTGGAGTGTCTAATAGTTAATAGATGTTGAATAATTTAATTAAAGGAGTTTAATTAATTATTCAAGTACCATTGAAGCTTCAATCTACAGGTCCATGAGGTCCTCTCTGTAACTGAATAAGGATTTAATGAGAATCAATTTTGAATTAATTTGAATTGTTCAAATTAATTGAAGGAATTAATTATATGTGAAATAATTAATTTTATACTTAATTATATATGATATAATTACTATAATGTATTTGATACATTATTTGAGAGGAAATAAATATTTGAATTTGATACAAATATTAATTATGTGAATTAGATTAATATAATTAAGTTTAGTATAAATAGGATTTGTATTAAATATCATGCATTATTGAGATAATGAAAACTATAGGTAATATTGTATTTGATACAATATTAAACTATAAATTATGCGTTATATTTGATATAACAAATAGTTTAATATATATTATATGATCAGATAGTTATCATGTAAATATATATTAAATGATTTTTTAAATAATTTTTAATTTTTTTAATTTTTTTTTGGAACTCCCTCCCCCTATTTCTCTCTATTAATGTGTGTGTGTGATAGTGTGCAATGTGTGCTCTTCCAATTCCAAAAAAAAAACAAAAGTTTTTCTCTAGAAAAACATAATTTTCCTCTCAATCCCTTCCTCTCTTCCAAAAATCTAAAAGCCCACTACTCCTTAGTGATTCTCATCCCGAAAAGAGAATACATGAGGTTCTTATTGTGGTGGTGTTCATTTGGATCACTTTTACGTTCGTGATTGTTCATGACAAAATCGGAGAAGGGAATTGGTTTTCGAGAAGAAAGGTTCTTCAAGGGTAAGTCTTTTCTCACCCTAATTCTCTCTTTTCTATTTATGATTGCATGCTGTACATTTGTGACTATGCATAATGTTTGTATTCTATGAAAATAAAACTTGGACCAATCTCCACGCTTCTGCTCAATGACCTTCACAGTTTCCTTCACTTACAGGGGACGAAATTTGTGAGACGATTTTGGGTAGAAGACCTGGTCATGTAAAAGGCCTAGGTTGGAGTCTTAAATCTAAGTCAATAAGGGGTGGTGGCTCATCGAGTGTTGGGTTTTATGTCCTAAAACTCGTGGTTTGTAAACAATAAAACTTATTCTGAAAATTCATTAAGATGTTATTGAATATATGAATTGCTTATTTCGTTTTAGAAATAAATCCAATAAACTAAAAGATCCATGACTATTACATGAGTACTTGAACTTTATATGGAGGCATAAAAGTTGATCAGGATCGAGTAAATAGTCAAAATGATCTATAGTATATGAATAAGGTTGGGTGTCTTATTCTAGTAATACTATTGGATGCGACCCACTCTGTAGTTGTTACAAGGAGTTGTAAAGTGCTACAAATGATATGATCCTAATTCGTACATGTTATGACATGAGGAGTGGGGGCATCTTATGTAATGGTTTTGTACAAGATCGGACCATGAAATCAGTCACTCTTACTTTATAATGATGTTTACCATTTAAGACTTACTATTTCAAAGCGATGACCTAGGTAACTTAACCTTGATCTTGAGCTAACTATGAACTCCTGTTTATGCGGGATTATCTTTAGATTTGCATAGGTGAAGGTTGACTCAACAGCATTGGCTCAATAAATTTCCATTTCATGGGTAAGAATGGGTAGATAGCTGGGGACATAGGGTGCAAGATGGAATTCGCTCTTACCTACCTTCAGGGATAGTGAAGAGGTTTTTCCTTTAAGTGCTGACTCCAGGTCTTGAACAAGGGGTCATACTCTCTCATTGGCTCGATAGGGATTTGATTTGTTGATTGGATCATAAACCAATTGTTTAGAAATTCAGTAGGACTTAACACTACAAGAATTTTGGGCTTTAATGTCAGTTGAAAAAAGTGAAATCGGATGTATAATGTCAGTTTTTTTTTTTTTTTAAAAAAAGAAGATCTTTATTATCGGTTTTAAACCGACATCAAAGACCCGCTTAATTTGTCCCTCTTCACTCTCCTCCTATTTTGAATTTTCTATTTTCCCCCCATTTTTTTCATTTTTCCCTCTTCACTCTCCCCCTATTTTCTTTTTCCTCTCATTCTCACACTTCCCTCTTCAGACCCTCTTCTTTCTCACTTCTCTCTTCCAAACCCTTTCCATCGTCCGTCGATTGTGGGTGAAGAGTCTATTGTGGTGTAGATCTGGCTTCCGTGGAGGTCTGTTCGTCGTGCAACCCATGCTGCCGCACCCAGCCGCCACACCCAGTCGTCATGCAACCCGCACCTATTCGTCGTTCGATCTGAAGTTCACCATTCGTCGTTAGTCTAGATCAGTATGCTCTTCTTCTCTTTCCTCTCGTAAACTCACAGCAATTTTTGTTCTTATGTTACGCCACTCAACTTTTTGTATAAATGTCTCAATGAAAGCCAGCTGCAGTTTCACTTCAATATGTCTCTTTGCTCCTAGATTTGGGCCTTTTTATGTGTCTATGGCCTTTGAAATTCGATTTGATTAATGGTTTTGTTGTATATGATACATTTGTTGAAGTATGGCAAGAGGCGTTGCCAAGGGTTGCTTCTGCATTGGGTATGCGTGAGCAAGAGTAGTGAAAGCGAAATGTTGAGTGCAAGGCGCTGGGTAGACGATCGTGTAGTAAATGGGAAGCGCTACAAGATGAAGTAGGCGATCGTGTAGGCAGATGTTGGACAATCGTGTAGCAATGTGAGGAGCTAAACGTGAAGTAGACGATCATATAGCAGATGCGCGAAGCTAAGCGATGCACTAGACGATCGTATAGATATGTGCGGGCGCTGGACGATCATGCAGGCGGGCGTTGGACGATCGTATAGCAGATGAGCGGGCATTAGACGATCGTCAATCGTGTAGGCGGGCGCTGGACGATTGTATAGCATATGCGCAGGCGTTGTACGATCGTGTAGGTAAGCGCTGGACGATCGTATAGCAAATGTGCGGGTGCTGGACAATCGTCGATCGTGTAGGCGAGTGTTGGACAATTGTATAGCAGATGCGTAGGCACTAAGCAATAGGCTACCCGATGGCGCTCCGTGATGGGCATGAGCACTAGACGATAGTCGTGCTACGCTAGACGATGAGCAAATGCGCTACACAATAGGCAGAATGCTAAGCAATAGGCGATAACGTTAAGCGATAGGCGAATGTGTTAGACGATAAGGTATCAGAGCTAAACGATGGGCGTGGTAGCTAAACGATAGCCTATGCGCAAGATCGTTTACTAAATGATTGAGCTACACGATGGGCCGCTGGAGCTAAGCGATAGATGCAGGAACTAAACGATTGATTGGCTTGAGACCATGTGCATTATGCTAATTAAATACACTAAAAGAATGTTTGACTCATAGTTTTAATAAGTTTTAGTTGATGACTCACAGTTTAAAAAAGAATATTCTCTCATTTATTCAACTATTGAGTTTTCTTGTTTTGCAGGTGCAACAAAGGAGTAAAGATTTGGTATCGCAACCTCTTTATGCTTTTTCTTGGGGAACTTTAGTAAAGAATTTTGTCTTGAATGTACCCTTTATACAAATTCCCAATAAACATGAATTCTGATCACATTTTCACTTTCAATCCTTTGTCTTAAACCTTTTTTGTTTGTGATCCTTTAAACAACAGTGGTCAGACAAAGATACCTATAACCAGACACTGTTGAAGCTGGGGGGGGTCTGTTCAAGAAGAATTATGAAGGGATTCATACTTACCAAGTGGAGAAGGAGAGTAAACTCATAATGTTTGTATTACTTGTAATTTGTGTTTTCAAGGGCTGAATTATTGTACGACCTTTTAAATTATAATTTTATAAAAGAATTTGTGGATTAAATGTAATAGATTTGCAATCCATATATAAATAATATGTCATAGTCACAGTGTTCGATGATGATGTGTCATGTTATACTTTTTTACCAAAAAAATGGATTCGACAACGGACAATAATTGATAAAACGAACAGATTTGGGGCTTTAATGTCGGTTGGAACTGACATTAAAGGGCATTAATGTCAGCTGTAAATTTCATTAAAACCGACATTAAAGCCCAAAATTCTTCTAGTGTAAGAAACAAGAGGTAATGGCGGGGGTAAAACGACCATTTGACCTAGCCATTATTACGAACAACCTATGAAGGGTTAACATACTAATCATGGTTATATCGAGTGGACATAATATATCTACAGTGAGGGGAGTGCAACTATGGTCTTTAGTGGAGTGACCCATTAGCTAACTAATGGGGGTTAATTCGGTGTAAAGAGTTTAGCCAATTAATCTCGGATCGTTAGAGCTCATGATTTATAGGTCCGTGAGGCCCCCTACTAGCTCGTAAATAGATTAGCCTTAGAGTAGCGTGATAAGTTAATTTGAAACGTTCAATTTAGAATTAAGGAAATTAGTAATTATATGTGATATAATTACACGTTTAATTTTGGAATTAAACAAAATTTGAGAATTAATTAAATTTTAAATATGATTTAAATATTAAATTCATGAATAGGGATTCATGTGGTAGAATTTGTGTAAAAATAATTTAATATTTGATATTAAGTTAATTAGAATTAATTAAATTGTTAATTCATTATTTATTTTTAATTTCATTGAAAAATTAATTAATGAGTTAATTTTGTAAAATTAATAAAATTTTCAATTTTGGAAATCAGTTTGAAATTGGAAAAGATTGAAAAACACAAATGGAAAAAGTGGGAGAGCTCCACTTTCTCAACAAAGTAGCTCACACAATTCACACAATTCCCACCTTATGAATGAGGTGTTCTTCATGCAGCTTTCTTTTTTGCATGATGGTCTTGCAATAAATAGGGAAGATTGAGCTGAGAATCGAGCATGTATTAGTTGAGTTTTTGCTGAAAAACTTGAGTTGGAGAAATTGTTCTTCCAAAGGTGCACCAGTGAGCTTCTTCTCCAAATTCCCTTTATTCAAGCTTATTTTGAGTCTCACAACTCAATCTAAGGCTTCAAGAGAATAGTAGGAAAGGCCTTGAGGTGGTTCACAAGAAGATTTAGAGAAGATTTGCAGCAGAATTTGAGTTTCAAAAGGTTTTACAAAGGTGAAACCCTCTTATTATTGTATGAGCATACTTTATTTATAGCCAAAATTAATGAATTAGAATGCTTATTGATCCTTGTTGCTTCTGCTGCATACTGGTATATCTTACATCGAGTTCGTCATATACTCAAGGAACGAAAAGTAGAGAGGTGAGGGAATTGAAAGCCAATTTCGAACAGTCTCAATTGAGGATTAAGGAACTTGAAGAAATTACAAAGAAAAAAAAAGGGAGAGAGAGGATCATGAAAGACAAATGGAAGAAATGAAAAAAAAAAAATGATTAAAAATATGATACGACCACAGAGAGAAGGGCCATCGAATTATGTATGATTACTTCATTATCTAGTTGTCTAATATGTTGCTATCCTAAAGTTATGGTAGCAAAGTAGTTATGTCTTACGAGTAGCTTTATGATAATGTGGCTATCCTGCAATTATGGTAGCCAAACAACTGGATTTTAATATGTTTTCTAGAGTTATTATGTGTTTGGGATGTTTATGAATTTTGAATGTTGTGTGGGGTGGGTTAAGATTGGTTATAGTTGTTTTGGAGTTCAACTTGAAATTTTTTGTGTTTGTGGATGTTTATGAAATTTGATTTTTGTGAAGGGTGGTTGAGATTGGTTATACTTGTTGTAGAGTTCAACATGAAATTTTTTGTTTGTTTGTGGAAGTTTATGAATTTTGAATGTTGTGTGGAGTGATTTGAGATTGATTATACTTGTTTTGGAGTTCAACTTGGAGTTTTTTGTTTGTTTGTGGAAGTTTATGAATTTTGAATGTTGTGTGGGATGTGTGGGGTGAGTTGAGATTCTTATACTTGTTTTGTGGAAGTTTATGGTTTTTGAATGTTGTATGTTCATTTTCTTTGTTTTATAGGATTGTAAGATTCATCTAATGACTTTTGTTTGATTGTAAATATTTATGAATTTTGAACGTTGTTTGGGATGGGTTAAGATAATTTATTCTTTTGGAGTTTAACTTGTGGTTTTTATGGGTTTGTGGAGGTTTCAGGTTGAGAACACATAGTGTTGGAAGTGTGTTGATTTTTTTTTTTTTTTTTTTTGTAAGATTGATACTCATTTCTTTGTTTTGTAGGATTGTAGGATTTTATTTGTTTTGCAAGATTTGTAGGATTCACCTTATGGTTTTTGTTTCTTAGTAGGATGTTGTTTGAAGATGAGGTTGGAGATGTTGTGTTCGAATTTATGTGTTGGAGATGTTGTATTGGAGATGTTGTGTTGAAGACGTTATTTTCATGTTCTTTCTTCTATGTATTTGTGAAGACATATTTCTTTTGTAAACCATTTTGCCAACTTTTCTCTATTTTGGGTAATAACGAATACTATGGATTTTTTTGTTTGTTTTATTTCTTATGTGAATATATTTGAGTTACTTAATAATGTTATATAGGTTATTCAGATCAAATTAAAAAATAAATAAATAAAAAATAAAAATAGAAAAAATGAGTATCCCCAAAAAAAACATCGGGAGTTTAAATTCATATTTTGAATTTCTAAAATTAAACTGTCAAGAGCTCGAAGAACTCCCAACGATGTCTCTACATGCGTCAGAAGTGTCAAACTCCCAACGCCGTACAATAGATGTTGGGAGTTCGTTCAAAACTCCTGATAGTACATGTTTCCGCATCGGGAGCTATACTCCCGACGGAAATATCCTTGACCAAACTCTCGATGAAAAGTATGTCGTCGGGAGTGGATCTCCTAACGTGTTTTTTACCATTTCCAGGCGGTTTGACAAATCGGGAAAGGGGTGATTTCTTGTAGTGACTAAATAATTGTTTGATTATAAAAAAAATATAAGTAATCAACAGTTATTGAAAAATAAATTTTAATACTAACTAAATCTAACTAATCTTAATTTACTAATTAAATATATTTAATATATTGTTAACTAATTAATTAATAATTTTTGTAATTACGTAATCGCATTTATTAAGATATTTTACTAGATTACTATTGGTTTATTAAAACAAATATTTATATCAATTTTGTTAAATTAATATTAATTATTTAATTAACTACATCCAAAATGAAATAATACATTAAATGAAAAACCGAAGAAGAGGGAGAAAAACCACAGTTTTGGAATGGAAAAGAAAACCCTTAGCTATGACAAATGTAGATGCTTAGAAATAGTTTATTCAAGTAAAGTGTTGAAAGTTTTGAAACAAACATGAGCTTTGGATGTTTGTATCAATTCCTATCTTCAAAAACCTCAAACCAAACAATGCCTAATACTTTTATAGAGTGACTATTTTGGTTAATTCATGTTTATTTTTATATCATTTTATGAAAGCTCAAAGACTAAAATGAACTAAAGTTGAAAGTATAAGAACCAAAATAAATATTTTAAAAATATAAGAACTAAAATGAACCAAAACCGAAATTACCAATTCCAAAATATTATATAAACTTTAAATTTAATTTTAAATTTTTTAGAAGTTATTGTTATGATTAAAATATTTTGATTATCGGGAGTATTTAGTGAGTGCTTGATATAATGTTGCTGTATAATTAAGCTAGACCAAACCATGTAAGTTCTAAACATTACAATTTTTTTTTTCTGTCTCCTAATTATATTTTAACATTTTCATAAGTTATATCTAATTAATTATTCCAATACGTATCATAAATGAAATTACTTACAACACTCTATTATATCAAAGATAATCCAAACACAACTCAAATATATTTAGTTTAGTAGTAATAATATAACATTACTTTCTTCACAGAATAAAACATTTTGGTTCGAATATGCGAGTTCTCTACTTCTTTGGGAGAAAATTACTATGTTGATTTTGATTTTTAAAAAATTATGGTCAAAATTACATTACAAAAGAGATATATATTGTTCAATATATTATTATAGATCTACTTAAGTAAATTTTAAGCCCATTAATTATATATTCATGCTCATCATTTTATGACCAACAATAACAAACTTCAACTTCTTAAAACATTTGCTTCTTTTCTTTTTTTTTTTTAATTTGAGGTTCAACTCTCTAACTCAAGAGAAAAGGATTACTGATTTATTTATAAAATAGGTATATATTAATTGTTTGTTTCTACGACATAAATCTCAATTGAGATCAGGTATAACTTATAAAGTGTGATTGAGCATAGAAAAATAAGACATATACCAAAGTGAGCATAGCTCAACGTTAATTGACATGTACTGCTGATCTTTCCCTTTAGGTTGAAAATTTTTAGGTTTCTCATGCATCCTCTTGTTGTATTAACAATAAATAATTAATTAATTAAAACATATTTTTCAATATATATATATTGCAAATAGGTTCAAAATATTATAAAGTTTGTTTTACTGCAATAATTGTGAAGATGGAAGATCAAATTAAATTTCTAACTTCAAAAGAATGAGTACATGTCGATTACATAAATTAATTCACCTACATTATAATTTATGGGTTATTAGATACAATATTTTTCTAAAATAATGCTTTTGTTGTTTACATGGTGTTAATCTTTTATCTCTAATTGGAAACTTTTTTTATCAACTCCAAGGGTATTCAACATTTTTAAGTGTCATTCATATCTGAAATGTCAACTTTGATATATAAATATAGACATATACGCATAGGCATGCAAATGCACACGCATATGCACATACACACACATATACGTACATGTTAGCGCGCACACACAAATAATTAAAATTTGACACTTTTAAACGCACATGCACGCATACGCTCACAAAAATAATTAAAATTTGACATTTTAAAAACTGCACACACTCTCTTAAATAAGTTAAAAGTACCTATTATTAATAATTAATCCTCCTGTGTGGTTTAGGTTCCATGATCAGTGTGAGCATGTGGACCTGACCCATTTGGTTTTTGCAAACGATTTGATGATTTTTTGTGCAGCTGAGAGAGATTCTTTGGAGTTTGTGAGGCAGGTCCTGGCAGATTTTACAGGATTGTCTGGGTTAGTTACTAATGTTGGAAAGAGTTTCATGTTTGTTGCAGTTGTGGAGTTTGGGGAGGCAGAGGAACTAGCTGCGTTTATGGGTTTCTCTCTTGGTTCGCTGCCTGTTAGGTATCTGGGTTTACCTTTATTGGCGGGTCAGTCGAGGGCTGTGGATTGTGCTCCTTTGATTCAGAGGATTACATCTCGTATTAGAAGCTGGGCAGCACGATCCCTCTCATTTGCTGGGAGGTTACAGCTTGTTAGGTCTGTCTTACAATCCTTTTAGGTGTTTTGGTATAGCATCTTCGTATTGCCTGAGTGTGTAACTCATGAGATTGATCGTTTGTTACGTAGTTATTTATGGAAGGGTAGTGTAGTAAGTCGGAGTGGTGCACGGGTGACGTGGGATGAGGTGTGCTTGCCGTTGGACGGGGGGGAGGTTGGGTATGAAGCATGTGGCATCTTGGAACCAGGCTGCTATTATGAAGAAGCTCTGGCTTCTCTTAATTAAATCAGGTTCATTATGGGTGGTGTGAGTGGTATGGGTGGTGGCTTATGTTTTGCGTGGGCAGTCTCTGTGGGCTGTTCGAAGTGAGGTTGGGAGGTCTTGGTGCTTAAGGGCTAACTTGTGAAATAGAGATAGATTCAAGCATTTGGTTCGTTTGATGGTTGGCGATGGTCAGTCTTGTTATGTTTGGTGGGATCCTTGACTGCCAGGGGGTGCGATTTTGGATTCATATGGGTCTACAGTGGTTTATAATGCAGGGAGTAGTTTGGAGGCGCGGTTATCGAAATTTATGGATGGTGAGGGAGGTTAGAGTTGGCCTACAGTGTCTTGGGAGCTTCTTGAGATCTAAGGTCTTATTCAAGTAGTGGGGCCGAGGGTGAGGAAGGAAGATTATTGGGTGTGGGTACCGAATACGAGTGGTCGATTTTCTATC
This sequence comes from Benincasa hispida, assembly GCF_009727055.1. NCBI lineage: Eukaryota > Viridiplantae > Streptophyta > Magnoliopsida > Cucurbitales > Cucurbitaceae > Benincasa > Benincasa hispida. The sequence goes on from NC_052360.1 coordinate 2,694,406, forward strand.
GCTAGTGCGTAGGAGAGTTTGCGTCCTCGTCGTCCTAGGATGTCTTGGGCCAGTATTTTGTGGGCGGGGGGTAGTATTCCGCATCACTCCTTCTGTATTGGGGAGGTGTGGAGTTGCGAGATCATTTATTTTTTGAGTGTGGATTTGGGAGAGAGGTGTGGTCTGGTGTGTTACGTCAGTTGGCTCGTCGCATCGGGTGGCGAGTTGGGATGTGGAGTTGAGTTGGTTGTGTTGAGTGGGGTCGGGTAAGGGGGTGCGTAGTAAGTTATTCCGTGTTTTCTAGTGTTCTTCCATATATTACATGTGGCAAGAACGTAATTGATGATTGCATGGAAATAGACCGAGGTTAGTGTCAGCTCTGGTTCACCTTATGGTCTCTACGGTTCGTGCTCGTGCTTCTTCCTGGCGGGTTGATCTTCTTGGTCTTATATAGTATGTTTATGGATGTTTTTTCTTGTTGTACTTCCCGTTGTTCTTTGTTTTTGCTGTTGTCCTTTGTTTGTGAGATTTTGTTTTCTTTTCTCTGGCTTTCTCTCTAGTGGTCTTCGAGTTTGTTTCCTGTTGTGTTGGTTTTGTTCTGATCTTATCTTGTAGGCTATGTTTTGGGTTTTGTTACCATGTCTTTGCTTGTGCTTTGATGCTTTGTTGCTTTGATGCCTTGATCCCGGGCTATGAGATCTTCCTTGTTGTTGTATAAATCACCTATTCTAAAAAAAATTATATTTTATTCACCTTAATTACATTTCTTGGTATTTTTTTTTATTTAATATTTTTTTACCATATACTTTAATGTATATTCATTCCTTCTATAGATGTTAAGTGTTAAATTCATATTTTGATAAGAATTTGACACGTGGACAAATGTTTATGTGATAATGAAGGTGGTTTTTGGTTATTTCGTTTTCAATTTTGTATGAAAGTTAGTTTTAGTAAATTGTAATACTTGGTTAGATTCAATCTCTCATTTTCTTTTTGAAAGACTCAATTTTATTTTTTACCGTTTGGGTTTAATTTCAAGTTAATCACAATAATATTAGAAGTTTTAATTTGGACTATATAATTTTAATTAAATTTCACCATCATTGGCTACTTGAAGCATCTAACAAAATCAAACTAAAAATAAACTCAAACCATAAAAATTAAATTTAGAACTTCCAAGATGTCGAGAAGTCATACTCCAATACTTGGGAAGACATTATCACGTAGGTTGTCTTATGGAGTAAAAAGATCTCCTATTTTCAATAGCTATGATGTATCTTTTACCGCACTAAATTGGAAATTTTTTTTCTAGCTTTTATATATGTTTTATTTATTATTATTATTATTTTTGCTTTCAAGCTCTCCTTTAACTTGTCTTGTACAGAACTATCACTTTTATTGGAATGCATCGCTTTTGATATTGGAGTAGGATAAATGTATTACAGATGTGTCAAACTAATTGAGATATCTTTGTGCACCTCACGATCCCTTCCACCTTGAATATCTTGTTTAAAAAAATAAATAAAATTTGTTGAGTTAGAATGAGCATAACTCAATTAATATAGTGCTTGTTCTATCTATCTCGAAGTGAAAAGTTCGATTCTCCCATCTACTCATTGTCAAAAAAAAAAAGAAGAAGAAGAAAGAAGGTGTAAAAAGTTTGCTATTATCATGAATATTAAATACAATGGTAGCCTCCTAGAACAAATTGCCATTACAAAGACGATCCATTTACGTTTCATCTAGTAAAAATAGTACTACGTGAATATCATTAACTTTCTTATTAAATGATCAAAATTTAAAGCTCCTCTACTTCCCTTTTTATTTCTCTTTTGTCATAGTCATTGGGTTTTGCATATTTCTTTGTTCATTAAATTTGTGCCTAATTCCGTGTGTATTTAAGAAGGATTTTTTTTTCAAACTTTCCGATATTTCAAATCATGATAGATTTTAGATTAATTCCTTATCTTTGTTATTACAAATGAAAAAAACAAAGGAAAATATCTTTTTAGATTTTTGGTCAAGTTTTCATTTGGTCTCTAGGCTTCAAAATTACTAATTTAGGCTTTGTTTTATAGTTATTTATGCCTGATTTGGTAATTATTTAGTTTTGTTTTTTAAAATTAAGACTATATTTAATCCACATTTCTTATCATTGCATCTTTCTTAAGTATAATGATTAAATTTTTAGTCAAATTACAAAAACAAAAAAAACTTTTTTAATGTTACTTTTTTAATTTTCAAAATTTGGCTTGGTTTTTTAAACCAGTAGTGAAAAATAGATAACAAAGAAAGAAATTCGGAGGTGGAAATATTATCCATAGACTTAATATTTAAAAACAAAAACAAAAGATAAAATGGTTACCAAATGAGGCCTTAATTTTTCATTTATCGTTTTTTGAAAATTAAGCATATAACACTTATTCCAGTTCTAAATTTTGTGATTTGTTTTCTATTTTTAACCAAAATTTTCAAAAACCAAGTCAAATTTTGAAAACCTAAAAAATAAGTTTTTTATTTTTGGAATTTAGCTAAAATGAAACACTTATACTTAAGAAAGATAAAAATCATTGTAAAAACTGAAAAGAAATATGCTTAGTTTTAAAAAACCAAAAAAAAACAAAATTGTCAACAAACGGGGGCTATTGTCCTTAAATTTTGAGTTTGGTTTCAATAGTTCATAGATTTCAAAATGTTATAGTTTTACCTATAAGATTTGAGTTTTGTTTTCATTAGGTCTCTAGGTTTCAAGGTTTGCACTTTTAACTTCAACTTCACTAAATATTCAATTTTTGTCTTTAATATTAATGTCTATTCATTAATTTAAAGAAATTAAAAGGATTATAATTAATGAAGTAAAACTATTTTTCATCATTATTAAAATTAAGTTTAAAATTTTATTTCATAATTATTTTTAATTAATTAATAGACACTGACATCAATGACTAAAAGTGAGTATTTAACTGTAAAAATCAAAATGAAAAGTATAAATCTTGAACCTATAGACTAAATTAAAACAAAACTTAAATTTCAAAAGTAAAAATTGCAATATTTTGAAACTAGATTAATTGGAATTAAACTGAAGACATAGGGACCAAAATCCTAAAGATGCAACATTAGTGACAAAAAAAACTACTTTTCCAAAAAAAAAAAAAAAAAGAAAAAAGAAAAATCGAATCATATTTTTACATGTTTGCTATTTAAACGGTTAGTCAAACTCTCTAGAGTGGGGCGCTGTCCTTTCAAATTCGAAAATCGCTGATTATCTCAGAAGGTCTTTCCATAGCTCATTCATAATAGATGGCAAAACGTGTAGGAAAGGAGCTATCATTTCACTGTAAATCCTGGAATAAGCAGGTGCTCAAAAAAGACCAAAACAAGCAATTGTTAAAGTCATAACTGAAATTGATGTCAAAGAAGAACATAATCTTCCTACTGAAGTTGACTGTAATCATAGCATTGCACTGAAAGTGGATCTACGGGCAATTACTTTTTTTGAAGCCAAAAAGTGGAGACAATTATGCAAATATACTTGCCTCAATCAAGGAAATGAGAACACAACCACCGCAACGAGAGTTGATTTACAGATCGAGATATTGAGAATGCATTTGTTGAGTACTTTAAAAATGGAAGAAACTTTGACCCAAATTCTCACATTTCTGTTTGTTTATAACTAACACATGTAACGGTTAACTGGTATATCCTTATAAATACCATTGATTTCGAATTAAAAAACAAAGCATTATCATTTTCTTAGTTTTCTGCACAACAAATTTGTAAGCAATCTTCATTAAGTAAAAGATTTTATATCTTCCCGTGGACGTAGGCATTCTTGCCAAACCACGTAAACACTGTGTTTCTTTTCTTCTTCTCTTATCTTTCTTGTTCAATCGAGTAAATCTTTACTGCATATTGCGCGCCAATCGTTTACATTACAATCGCATTGAGTAATCAAGTTATCGAGTCAATCGTGCATCGATTCATCGCTATCGAGTAGCTACTAGTACATCACTTTCACCTTCGAGTTGCACCGGGTATCATTCAAGAACCGTCGAGTACGATCGAGTATTAACTCTATTGACATCGAGTTGCATCGAGGATTTAATAGAGACTAGTCAGACGAAGAAGGAAATTTTGATCGAGTATCGAGTAGCAAGTAGTCGAGCATCGAGTTTCGAGTATCGAAGATTTGGCATAATTTATTTGAGTCATTTCTTCATCTCTTCAACGTTGATCTTGAGCATTTGCGACTTGTGAAGGGTCATCAGCCAACAATTATTGGTATCAGAGCGTTTAAAGGTCATCAAGGTCTACTTTTTTGGAGCTTCAAGATTCTCAAGAAATCAAGATTCGATACACGTTCGATTCAGAAATGGTTGTTGCAAGGTATGAGATCGAGAAGTTTGATGGGAAGGGCGATTTTGGCCTATGGAAGATCAAGATCAAAGCCATTATTGGACAGCAACGAGCACACAAGACCCTTTTGGACCCATCAACACTGCCAACCACCATATCAGCACAAGAAAGATAAGACATGGAGCTCTTAGCATATGAACATAGTGGCCACATCCTTTCTTTGGAAGAGAGGATCCAGTCATAGTAGGACTATGACTTATTGTTCATTAGAGAAATCAATGGTACTTAAGGAGTTAGATATAACTATAGGGGAAAAACGATAAATTAGCCCAATTGTACTTACAAGCGATCTGTGAAGCGTTATTGCACTGTTGATATGGACACAGAAAAATATATATAGTGAAAAGAGTGCAGTTGTCGGTCTTTAGTGGAGTTCTCGACAGTTAACGGATGGTGGATCCCGTGACTAAAAAGTTTAGTCAGTTATTCACATACCTTCAGAGCTTCAAGCTATAAGTCTATAAGGTCCCCTTGGTAGCTCAATGGATTCAAGTTGAGAATCAGTTCTTGGGGTTTGTTTGAATTGTTCAAATTAACCAGAAGAAATTCAATTATATGTGATATAATTGGCGTGATGTATTAGATACATCAAGTGGAGGAATTAATGTAAATATGATTTACATTAAGTACCATAAAATAGAAAAATAACTATATTTGTATGTTTCATGAGATGAAATATTAAAACTATAAGTTATAAATATAATATGGTAAGTTGGTTATCATATATATTTATAATAATATTAATTATTGGATAATTATCTCTTTTTTCTCTAATAACCAATTGAGTTGGAGGTTATTAGTGGTTTTATGGTAACTTTGAGATAAAAGAAATTTTTTTTTCCTAAATTTAGAGAGTTGCCTCATTCGAAAAAAACTCACAGAGAAAAGCTATCAAGTGAAAAAGTTTCACTAAGCGATAGCTGACAGAGATTAAACGATCGTGCATCTTTGACTATATGAGTCATTCAGCTGATCGTAGCTAAACGATCGAGTGGCATAGTCTATACGATAGGCTGCCATTTACAAAATGATCAAGCACATCGTCTAGACGATAGACTGTGTTCTTATCTCCCACTTACTTGATCGTCATTCTCCAGTCTCTTCCTTAAGAAAAGATCATACAGAGCCCATAACTCCTGGATTCTCACACCGAGAATACTAAGATAACCATTGTGGTGGTGTCCTCACTCAGTTCGTGGATCGAGTAAGACTCGATTGGTTTCGTGGAGGCTATATTTTTTGTGTTCGTGTTGTGTACCGGTCGTTCCGTTCGTGTGTTGCTGTCTTTGGACGCATTGGGAGATTGATCGAAGGATTTGTGAAGAATAGTTCTTCAAAGGTATGCATCCTCTATCCCTTGATTCTATGGACACATGTTGTAATTTCGTTTCGTGCATAGCCTGTTGGTTTCCATTTATTGACTATAATTGTTAGTGTTCAATTCGAATGGAATTTGGAACGATCTCTTTCGCTGCTCATGGAAATCCATGTTTGATTTCCTTCCGCTAAACTTGTGAGTTTACTCATTGCTCAACACTTTAAGCTTTCCTCAGCTAACTCTCCTAAGGATTCTAACCAAGAACATAAAAGACAGATGGTTGTCATATCCTATAGTCAAGCTATCAGAAGCCTAATATATCTAATGATTTCTACCTGATCGGATCTCTCATATTCAACTAGCTTAATTAGTAGATATATGTCTAATCCTGGTAAGAGACACTGAGAGGTTACTAAATGGATCCTAAGGTATCTAGTTTGGTCTAAAAACTCTAAGTTAGTCTACCAAAGGTCAGCTGAACCAAAACTAGAGCTTTATGGATATGTTGATGTTGACTATGCTGGTGATTTGGACAAAATGAGGTCCTTAACAGGTTACCTTTTCCTTTTTGGTCCTAATCTAATCAACCATAAAGTATCACTATAGCCTATAGTAGCCTTATCTAAAATTGAAGCTAAATATATGGCTCTAACTGAAGCAAACAAAGAGGCTTTGTGGCTCAAGAGACTGATGAACGACTTTGGATTAGATGAAACGGTAGTGAAACTCTACTGTAATAACCAAAGTGCTATCCATTTATTCCAAAATCCACAATTCCATACTAGAACAAAGCACATTGATATCAAATATCACTTCATTAGAGATAAAATTGAGACAGAGGAGATAGAAATTTTAAAACTCCATACTTTTAACAATGCAGCTGATTTGCTAACAAAACCTATTACAAAGCTTAAATTGTTTAAATGTTTTAAACAGGTTGGTTTTGAGCTTACAAACACAGAGTATTCAAACTAGTCAAAATCAGGAAGATCATGAAGATTGCAATGCATTAGAGACAAGGTGGAGAATTTGAAGAAACTTTGACTCAAATACCTCAGATTTCTGTTTATTTATAACTAACTTATGTAACAATCAGCTGGTATATCCTTATAAATACCACTAATTTCGAATTTAAAAACAGAGAGTTATCATCATTTTCTTAGTTTTCTGTAAACAACAAATCTGTAAGCAATCTTCATTAAGTAAATTTCAGATCTTCCCGTGGACGAAGGCATTCTTGCCGAACCACGTAAACATTGTGTCTCTTCCCTTCTTCCCTTATATTTCTTGTTCAATCTAGTAAATCTTTACTGCAAATTATGCACCAATCGTTTACATTACAAATCGCATCGAGTAACCAGGCTATTGAGTCAATCATGCATCGATTCATCACTATTGAGTAACTCTGAGTACATCGCTTTCACCTTCGAGTTGGATCGAGTATCATTCAAGAACCGTTGAGTACGATCGAGTATTAACTCTGTTATCATCGAGTTGCATCGAGGATTTAATAGAGACTAGTTAGACGAAGAAGGGAATTCTGATCGAGGATCGAGTAACAAGCAATCGAGCATCGAGTTCCGAGTATCGAGGATTTGGCAGAATTGATTTGAGTCATTTCTTCATCTCTTCAACGTTGATCTTGAGCATTTGAGACTTGTGAAGGGTCATCAGCTCAACAATTATTGGTATCAGAGCGTTTAAAGGTCATCAAGGTCAACTTTCTTGGAGCTTCAAGATTCTAAAAAAATCAAGACTTGATACTCGTTCGATTCAGAAATGGCTGTTGCAAGGTATGAGATTGAGAAATTTGATGGGAAGGATGATTTTGGACTATGGAAGGCCAAAATCAAAGCCATTCTTGGACAGCAACGAGTACACAAGGCTCTTTTGGACCCATCAACACTGCCAACCACCATATCAGTACAAGAAAGAGAATACATGGAGCTCACAGCAAATGGGACTTTATTAATTACTTTGTGCTCGTCAATGGCATAGATTGTTTAGATCTATGCTTGCATTTTCAACAAAAAAATATGATCTCAATTTTCCTAAAGTTTGTTACAAAATCGACAATTAAAGAATACATAAAATGTAAAAAGATTAGAGAATTGACACACAGATTTACGTAATTCACTAATAATGTGTTAATTACGTCCACCAGACAAAAGAAGAATGATTTTATTAGAGAGAGTATTACAAATTATAGAATAAATAGCGAATCTAGAGTTAGATAGTTTATATAGAGTATTAGTTGTTTGAAGCACTAGATAACAAATTCAAGAAATTCCAACAAATCTCCACATTAACTTGAATTCTCTCACAAATAACAAATGTACCAGACGCAACATAAATAACATTATCAGATGTATCCAAATTTCTTCTTCATGCCTCAGAGCATCCCAAAAGGGACCACTAACAATTCAGAACATTAAGTAAGTTTAAGCAATGTTGAAACTTGCCATGTGGAATCGGCTTAGTGAATATATCAGTAGGATTATCAGCAGTACTAATTTTCATCACCTTAATCCTTAGCTCACTTCTCAAGAAGTGATATCTCACATCTATATGCTTGGTCTTCTCATGATGAACTTGATCCTTGGCTACACATATTACACTTAAGCTATCACAATAGACAATAGCCTAATCATGGTGTAAACCAAGATCACCAACAAGCTCTCTCAACCAAATTCTCACTTTAGTAGTTTCTGTCAAGGCCATGTACTTTGCTTCAATAGTAAACAAAATAACTGTAGGCTATAAAGTTAACTTCCAACTAACAATAGAACCACCCAGAGTGATCACATAACCAGCCATAGACCTCCTACTATTAATATCTCCAGCATAATCAGAATCAGAATAACCGGTCACCAAATACTTTGTATCATTCCCATAAACAAGACCAACATTAGACATACCTTTAAGGTAACAAAAAATCCTCTTAACAGCTTGTTAAAATTTCTTTTCAGGTTGACCCATGAACCTACTGATAACATTTACATCATGGGCGAGATTATGCCTAGTACAAACCATAGTAAACATCAAACTTCCTACTACACTAGCATATAGAAGTCGAGACATATACTCCTTCTCAGCTTCAGATTGTGGTGAAAGTACATATAACAAACGAATATTTTTAGTACTAGGTGTATCTATCGGCTTAGCTGATGACATAACAAACCTAGACAATATCTTCTAAATATAGCCTTTCTATGACAAGAAAAGTTTGTTTTTATCTCTGTTCCTATAGATCTCCATATCCAAAATTATCTGAGCAACACTTAAATCATCCTTCATATCACATTCAACACTGAGAATATTCTTCAACTTCTGAATATAAGACTTCGAATTTGCAACTATGAGCCTATCATCTACATACAAAACCAAATAAATCATTGAACCATCTTCAACTTTGTTTTGATATACCAACAATCATACGAACTCCGATTATAACCAAGTCCAACCATATAGCTGTCAAACCATTTATACAATTGTCTTGGTGGCTGCTTTAGTCCATATAAAGACTTCTTCAACTTGCAAACATAATCTTCTTTCTCATGACATTGGAACTCATCTGCTTGGGTTATTAAAATCATTTCTTCTAACTAGTAATACCCTGATAAAAGGATGTCTGACTACTGATGAAAAAATCTCATTATAATCATCTTTTTCTCTTTGTGTGAACCCTTTAGCAATAACCCGAGCTTTATACTTAATACCCTTTGTAGATAAGATTTTTTTTTCATGGAAACCCATTTACAAGTAACAAGATTTCTCTTCTTATGTCATATAACTAATTACCAAGTTTGATTTTTACCAAAGGATTCCATCTCATCCCTCATAGCAACAAACCACTAAGCAAACTCATTGCACAAAATAACTTCTTTATATGTGGATGACTCAAAAGGATCCACTCCTTCAGCAACCTGTAGTGCATAATTTATGATATTTTCAAAACCATACCTCTTTGGAGGCCTAACTGTTGGGTTTTATCCTAAAACTCATTGATAATAAATGTAAATAATTGAATGTCATTAATAAAGAGTTATTGATGTTATCTCAATAAGTGTTATTGATTGTGTTGTATTTATTTTGTCTTATTAACCCTAAAATTCAATAAACTAACATCATGGGTTGTCTTATGAGTCTTGAATAATATATAGAGATACACGTGGATCAATGTTCAAGATACAGCCCAAAAAGTCTATAGTATAGGGATAAGGTTAGGTACCTTATCCTTGTGACACTATGCATGCTACCTACGTTGTATTTGATACAAACGCAATAATCAAAGGCATTCGTGTAGAAGACATGCAAGTGGAGGTATCCTATGCAATGAGTTTGTATAAGTCCAAACCATGAAATAGTAACCACTAAATGTAACCTTGTTGACTAGTTACTAGGATGACCTAGACAATTTAGTTTTAATCCTAAGTATATTATGAAATTTTGTTCACAAGGGATTGTCTTTTGATTTGTATGGATGAGAGTGGCCGATTTGTCGACTCAATATGCCTACCATTTTGGGGACAAGATTGAGCAGGAAGTTGGAACATAATTATACAAGATGGATTTCATTCATTCTCGACTTTAGGGTAAGTAGATGAGTATTCCCTTAAGTGGTGTCTCTGGGACTTGAACAAAGGACCGTACTCTCTCATTGGTTCGAGAGGGTTTCTGTTTAATGGTTGGACCATAAACAAGTTGTTCATTAGAGGAGCATTGATACTTAAGGATATAGAAGTAACCTAGGGGTAAAATGGTAATTTGACCCAACTGGTGTTACGAATACTCTTGAAGGACTAACTTGTTGTTACTGGTCTATATCCGTGGGCACAGAAATATATCTGCAGTGAGAATAGTGCAGTTGTGGGTCTTTAGTGGAGTGTACCCACAGTTAACAAATATTGATTGCTCTAGTTAATGAGTTTAGATAATTAATATCACATCGTAGGAGCTTCTAATCTGTAGGTTTATTAAGTCCCTTTCTTAGCTCATAAAGGGTATTGAGGTTATTATGTCTTGAATAGAATTTAAAATGTTCAAATTCACGTAGGGAAATAGTACAATGTATATTGGTACATTATAATATAAAGTTTACTTTTTAATTAAACTTTATTATATAAATTTTGACATGATTCAAAATTAATCTATGAGAGAATTAAATATTTGAAGGAGTTCAAATACTAATTTAATATGAATTGGAGTCATATTAAAACTATATTTTAAAATTTAATGTCTATTGGATACAGATTAAATCTATAGATTATGAGAAAAATACAATTCATTATGATTCAAATGTAGGTTAAATTAAACATGTGATATTTAATTAGGTAATTAATTAACTGGAGAATTAATTAATTAATTAATTTTATTTGATTTAATAAACCATAGGTTATGCAAGATATGTTCATTTAAATATGATATTAAATGAACTTTTTTATTAAATTGGATTTAATTAATTAATTTTATTAAATTAATAAAACCTAATAACTCCCTTATGTGGGAAGGGAGTTATCTAAATGTGGATCTCTACCTACATTCCTCTCTCATGCCTATTAGATCTGCAAAAAGAAAAAAAAAATGGAGGTTTTGACATAAAGGTTCTATGAAAAAGAAAAAAATCTTCTCTCTAATTCTCTCTGCAACATCTCAAAATTTATATGATTGTTTTTCCCTTTTTTTAAGATTGGTTTCTACAAACCTTCAACCTCATGTTCTCAAAGATTAAGAAGGTAGCCATTTTGGTAGTGTACGTGATCAATTGCAGAATTGATTCCATCCTGAGTCTTCAACGAAAGTGAGTAAAGAAAATTCTTCTCCCTATAGTTCTTTTTTAAAATATGTTTATTCTGTATAATTTTGCTAGTGTAGTATTTATGTTTTCCAAATTAATCTTGAGTATGGTTTCGTGTTATTCTTTTGCTGCGTTAGGGATTTCAACATTTCACTAACACTAGCTCTTCTAGCTATATCACGAGCTATACTTGGCTGATTTACTTGGCAACTAGATTTCTCAGGCACAACAACTTCTGAAATTTTAGTCACCTTAGTTTCCTGCAGCACGATAGTTTCTATAGTAACATGTTAATCTTCTCTAACTTAGTGTTGTAATTCATTCACAGTTGAAGTGAATTTCCTTTCCATTTATTTATCAGCACTGCTACTCTCTCCTACAATAGTAGACGTCACAATAGATTTCACATTTGAGTTAAAGATGGAATTATTATAGATGATCACATTTCTACTAAGTATAACTTTACTCTTAAAAGGCGACCAGATCTTATATCTCTTAACTCCATCCTCAAAACCCACAAATACTCCTTATTAGCTCTCAGTTCTAATTTACCCTTATTAACACGATAGTAAACAATACAACAAAAAACTCTTAATGAAGAATCATCTATAGGCTCATCAGACCACACCTCATAATGTGTATTATAATCAGTACCTGTGTGAGGTCCACAGTTGATCAAATAACATGTTGTATTTATCGCTTCTACCTAAAAGATTCTAGCTAACCTAGCATTAGAGAGTATACACCACACTCTCTCCATGTTAGATTCATACCTTCTGCAACCCCATTATGTTGTGGAGTATCGGTGACAGTATGATAGCGAACAATCCTCTTAGCTTTATAGAACTAATTGAACTCACACCCATAGAATTCTAATACTTGATCTTCTTCTCATTTTGTTTTTCAGTTAAAATCTTCCAATACTTGAATTCGTTGAAGGCTTCACTTTTATGCTTCATCATAAATACCCAAGTCATTCTTGAGTAATCATTAATTATAGACATAAACTACTTATTGCCTCCAAAAGACTTAATCCTGGAAAGGCCCAACAATTTGAATGAATGTAACCAGGTATCTCTTTTGTATGATGAGAATTCCTTGGAAACTTGCTACAATGAAGCTTTCCAAACACATAATGTTCACAGAATTCAAGATCCTGCACCTTACGCCAACACAAAAGATCTCTCTATGATAGAATTTGCATCCCTTTTTCACTCATATGACCAAATCTCATATGTCATAACTTAGTCATATCCTCCTTGTGAACAACAGACGATGCAACAACAGCATAACCTGTTATTGTGAAACCTGACAGAAAATACAGTATCTCACAATTTATGCTTCTCAGAATCACCTCTTTATAAATATACATTGCTCCACCTTTACCTTTGAAACTATAACCCTTACTATCAAGCACATTAAAGGATATCAAACTTTTCATCATTAATGGACCATGTCTAACCTTGTCAAAAGTGTAGAAGACCATTAGTCATCTTGTGTTCATATCTTGACTGAGTCGATTTCAACTATCTTATGCACAACACCATTAGTCATGCTAACATTCACCCCATCTATTTGCTGATACGTTGAAAATCACTCTTTATTTGAGCACATACGATAAGATGCCCTAGAATCAAGAATCCACACATCATCAGAATGTGAATGTTCATTCACAACTAAAGCTAGATCTCCTTTATAATCAACTTTGACTTATCCAGGATCAATCTTAACTTGTGCAACAGAGGCAGAAGCTTCCTTCTTGTTATTCTTTTCCTTCTTGTCCAGCTGCCTTTTTAACTTAGGATACTCGATTTTCTAATGGCCTTTTCCTTTACAATAATGACAAACATCATTTGACTTAGAACCCTTGGACTTCGAAGATTATTATTCTTATTCAACTTTTGTTTACCAAAATTCCCACGTTCCTTGCTCCTTGTAACAACTAACCCAGATGCCTGACTTTTTGTACCTAAACTAACTGTATCTGACAGTTTTCTTTTGTAAGCAATGTGAACTTTATATCATCTAAAGTCAGAGTTTCTTTTCCTCCAATATACAAGTCAACGAAAGTATCACATGATGGGACAACGAATCAATAGAATAAAGGTAGAATCCTCACCATCATCCTTAATCTCTACGTTATGTAGATCTAACAAAATTTTATTTAACTGATCAAGATGATCTCGAAGAGACGTACCTTCCTGCATACATAAATGATATAAACGTTTCTTTAGACACAACTTCTTAGTTAAATACTTTGTCATGTAAAGACTTTCCAACTTCAATCAAAGACCAGCGGCAGTTTTGTCATCTAGAACCTCAATGATGATGTTATCGGCCAAACATAGCATGATCGTCAAATGAACCTTCTCCTCAAGAGTCTGCCATTCTTTATCATCGGTAGCAGCCTTCTTCAACTTACCAGCTAGTGGCACCCACAACCTTTGTTGGTTTGGTATGACATTGTCAAAAAAATGTGAAATTTCATAACTCTAATGATTAGCTTTGATATCAGTTTGTTATGAAATTAACAATTAAAGAATAAAGAGAACAAAAAAAGCAATAGAGAATCGATGTATAGATTTACATAGTTCACTAACAATGTGTTAGCTACGTCTATGGGGCAGAGGTAGAATAATTTTATTACATAGAATGTTACAAACTATAGAATAAATGGCACCTATAGGGTTAGAGAGTTTATATAGCACACTCTTCTAAATCCTGTGGTCATAATGGTACTAGCGAGACTCCTGTACTAAGCCGTTCGATGCGCCAAATAAAAAATTCAAGGTATTCTAACTATACTATTCCTGATATTTGTAGGTATAAAAGTTGAATGACTCCTTGGTTCCATATATCAAAATTTGGTGACGTTATGATGGCTAAAATACAACGAGTCATTCGAAATGGCAACTCCACTTTATTCTGGTAACATCACTGGTATATGAATGGATTACTTTATACTTTATATCCCAGATTTTGTTGCTTTGTATGAGATGGGACAGATCACTACCAACGACACTTGGGATGATGAGTAACAAATTTGGAATCCTAGATTTCATAGAGTCTTATTTCCCCATGAATAGGAACAATAGTCGTAGATTACTAGCAGATGGTCTCCTCCTATTCATGAAGCTAGTGAGGATTATATTAAATGGTCCCTAATACTAGATGGTTCTTTCAATGTCAGCCCATGAAAAATCACCGTACTGAACCCATCCTTCTCCGCCATACATTGGATGTCGATCATCATCCTCCCCAAAAAATGCAAAATTTTCATTTGGACCCTCCTACACAAAGACCTTAACACTATAGTCAAATGCCAAATCTAATCTCCTAATATAAGGCTCAATCCTAGCTGGTGCATTATGTTAAAAAATTATGAAGAATCGGTTGAGCGCATCTTCATCAACTGCTCATATTCCCAACACATATGGTACAAGCTTAATGTTGTTCTTGTACCTCCCTTCCCCAATACACTAAATGATATGTTTGAAGGAACTCTATTTACAAAGAACCTTTGAGCGAAAGAGGATCGTCCAAATTCCATTGTAAATTAACACATACATTTACAGTCATGCTAGAACAGATTATGCATAAAACATAAATTATAGCATGCTTTGAAATAGAAACAAAGGATCAAGAGATTATATCTTTCAAAAACTGTTCTTCAAGTAAATCCCTCGATCGTCCACGAACGCTTCGAACAACACGATCTCCTTCGAGCAGTAACAAGCAGCAACTTGATCCTCGAACCAACCGAACACTACCACTTGGTGACCTTGGTATTCTTGGTGTGAGAATCCAAGAGTGGTGGGCTCTGGTTAATTTTGGTTAGAGGGAAAGTTTGATGTGGAGGAGGAAGACGATCGAATAGACGAACAACACTATCGTATAGATGAGAAAGTCTATCGCATAGACAAGCTACTCGATCGTTTAGTCTCTCAAGTGATCATATAGTAACTCGATTACTAATGCATTATCTCTTGCTCCCTTCTCTTTGGAATAATTAAAACAATTCTATTTATCCCAATTTTCCATAAAACCAAATAACTACCCACTAAGGGTGGTTATGGAGAAAAAGGTGATAATTATCAAATAATTAATAAATATAAATAAATATGATAACTAACTTATCATATTATATTTATAACATATAGTTTTAATATTGCATCATATACAATATATAAACCATAATATTTTTCTCTATTTTATGGCATTTAATATTAATCATATTTATATTAAATTTAATAACTATGAATCTTATTAATAGAATATATATTTGAATCATATTCAAATATTTGTTCTTCCGATTAAACAATAATGTATCAAATACATTATATCAATTATATCATATATAATTGAATTAATTTAATTATATCATATATAATCAAATTCCCTCCTATTAATTTGAACATTTTCATGTTAACCCAAAAACTGATTCTCAACTTAAATCCACTAAGCTATCAAAGGGACCTTATAGGCATGTACCTTGAAGCTCCAATGGTACGTGAATAAGTGATTAAACTCTTTAATCACATTATCCACCATCATTTTATTGTTCTGACTATTGGATGTAACTAATCAACAATACGATGACCCTTCACAAATCGCTCGTAAATACAGCTGGGCAAAATTACCCTTTTTTCCTTGTAGTTACATCTAACTCCTTAAGTACCACTGATCCCTCTAATGAACAATAGATCATAGTCCCACTATGACTAAACCCCTCTCGGGCCAAGAGAAGGTGTGGCGCCACATTGTTCAAGACCCGGAATGAGTCTTTAAGGGAAAAATTTATCTACTTACCTCTGCTTCAGAGAATGAGTGAATTCCATCTTGTGTAGCTGAGTTCCCAACTCCCAAATTAGACGAATCCTCAAAATGGTAGGCTTATTGAGTCAGCGATCTGGCTATTCTCACCCATGCAAATCAAAGGACCGCCCCCATAGGTAGGAGTTCACAACTCAATCAGGATTAAGGTCATGTTAGTTATGGTCATCCTAGTGAAATGAAAGTCTCAATTATGAACGACGTTATATAATGAAACTAAACATTTCGTGGTCCGGACTACGCGATGAGTATGAAAGTCCACACGATCGTGTAGCGCACTTCGAGTAATGCATGCCATGCGATCGTGTAGCTAACGACTATGTGATGAGCATGATAGTCTATATGATCGAGTAGCAAGCGCCAAGTATTGTATACCATGTGATCGTGTAGCTACTGACTATGCGATGAACATGATAGCCTATAATATCGTTTAGCGATCATGCCTTGCGTCGATTATCAAATACTATGCGATCATTTACCCCGAGCGTCTACACGATCATGCAGCCAATGCAATATGATCGAGTAAACTCTTTACACGATCGCGTAGCATTAGCTATGCGATTGTTTAGCAAATACTACACGATCGAGTAGAACATTTCTACACGATCGCATAGCCAAATCTAAATGATCGTCAAGATTGAGCTACACGATGCGACCATCATTTCGTCTTCTCCATTGAAGCGAACAACAACTCTTTGCATTTAAAGCTTCTTCATGAACGACTCAAAAACACAAATGAATACAGACTCGATTGCAAGTTATTATGCCAAAAAACGTAAAGGCCCTTATAATTAAATTTTGTAAAAGTAAATGAAAGCATGAAACAAAGACAATTATCCCGAAAACATCCATAAACAATATCGACAAACATTTAACACTTAAGCGCATTGAAGAAAACTTAAAACCCACCAAAACTGTAAACGACATTCAGTACAACAATGGAATTTGGAAATCAGAACATAACCTGGCTCTGATACCAATTGAAGGAACAGTAATTACAGAGAACCTTTGAGTGGAAGCGGATTGTCCAATATCCATTGTGAATGAACTCATGTGTTTACAGTCATACATAACAGATTATGCATATAACTTAAATTACAGCATGCTTTGAAAATAAAAACAAAGGTTGAGAGATTATACCTTTGAAGATCTGTTCTTCAAGATAATCCCTCGATCGTTCACGAACGCAATGAGCAATATGATCTCCCTCGAATAGCAATGAGCAGTAACTCGATCCTCGAACAAACCAGACACTACCACTTGGATACCTTGGTATTCTCGGTGTGAGAATCCTGAAGACAATAACACTATCGTGTAGAAGAAACTAGTCTATCGCATAGGCAAGCTACTCGATCATTTAGATCTTAAGGCTATCGCATAGTCTCTCGATTACTTCTTTCGTCCGTTGTTTCTCGTAGAATTATTAAAAGAAAACAATTTTCATTTTTATCCCACTTTGCCATAAAATCTATCACTACCCATTAAGGGTGGTTATGGAGAAAAAGAATTTAATTATCAAATAATTAATAAATATAAATAAATATGATAACTAACTTATCATATTATATTTATAACCTATAATTTTAATATTGCATCATATACAATACATAAACCATAGTTCTTTTTCTTTATTTTATGACATTTAATATAAATCATATTTATATTAAATTTAATAACTATGAATCTTATTCATAGAAAATATATTTGAATCATATTCAAATATTTGTTCCTCCAATCAAACAATAATGTATCAAACACATTATATCAATTATATCATATATAATTGGATTAATTTAATTATATCATATATAATTCAATTCTCTCTTGTTAATTTGAACATTTCAAATTAACCCAAAAAAACTGATTCTCAACTTGAATCCATTAAGCTACCAAGTGGACCTTATGGACCTATAGCTTGAAGCTCCAACGATACGTGAATAACTTATTAAACTCTTTAAACGCGTTATGCACCATGCGTTAATGGTCGAGCACTCCACTAAAGACTGACAACTGCACTCTCCCTACAGATATATTTTTGTGTCTATTGGATATAACCAATCAACAGTATGATGACCCTTCACAAATTGCTCGTAAGTACAGTTGGGCCAAATTACCGTTTTTCCCTATAGTTACATCTAACTTCTTAAGTACCACTGATTCCTCTAATGAACAACAAATCATAGTCCCACTATGACTAAACCCCTCTTGGGGCAAGAGAGGGTGTGGCGTTATATTATTCAAGACCCGAAATCAGCTCTTAAGAGAGTAATTTATCTACTTACCTCTACTTCGGGGAAGGAGTGAATTCCATCTTGTGTAGTTGAGTTTCCAGCACCCAAATAAGACAAATCCCCAAAATGGTAAGCTTGTGTAGTCGGCGATCTAGCCACTCTCTCCCATGCAAATCAAAGGACCACCCTCATAGGCAAGAGTTCACAACTCACTCAAGATTAAGGTTATATTACCTATGGTCATCCTAATGAAATAAGAGTCTCAATTATGAACGGTGTTATATAACGAGACTAAACATTTCGTGGTTCGGTCTTATACAAACTCCTTTGTATAGAATATCCCTACTCGCATGTCTAATACATGAATGATCAAGATAAGATCATTTGTAGCACTTTACAACATTTGTAACACCTACAAAGCAGGCCATACTCATAGTGTCACCAGGATAAGATATCCAGCCTTATCCATAGACTACAGACCATTTAGGTTATCACTTAAACATGATCCATCTGTATGTCTCCACATACATGTTTAAGTTACAACGATAACCATGAATCTTAGTTTATTGGTTTTTGGTTAAACCAACTAAAATATCAAATATTTCATAGACAATGTGAATAAAATACCATATATTATAAATCACAGAATGTTTGTTCATACAAATGTTTACAAACTACAGGACCCTGCGAGATTTAGGGCATCAACCCCAACAATGTTATTTTTAGGATCTCTTAATAAAGAGAACTAATGAGCAGAAGCAGATCGTTCCAAATCCCATTGTGAAAGAACATCAACATTTACAATCTAACATATAATAGTTATGCATCAAGTCTAAATTATAGCATGCTTCATAAAATTAATACTAAGAGATCAAGTGAACATACCCTTGAAGAACTTTTCTTCTCGTATCCCTCGACCAAACTCAACAACGCGTTCAACTGCACGAACGCAACGCAAACAAACTAGCAAATTGCACGAACTGGTAGAATCTCGAACATAATCAAGTAACACTTGACCCTCGACCCTCGAACAACAACTTGACACTACCACGAGGCTACCTTGGTATACTTGGTGTGAGGATCCAAGAGATGTAGGCTCTGTATGGATTTGGTAGAGGGAAAAAGGAACTGAACGATCATGTAGACGATTGAGTAAGTGGAAGAAGACAGAAATCTATCGTGTAGATTTGGGTACTCGATCGTTGAGCTGTGAGTAGCTATCGTATAGTATACTCTTTCTTTGATCATTTACTCTCTTAAGGCTATCGTATAGCTTTTCCTTTATGCACATTGGATTATGGAAAAATGAAAACAATTTTCATTTTATTCTATAGTTACCATATCTGATTATAACTTCCCACTAAGTCGGTTAATAGAGAAAAGGATAACCAACAACAATTATCTCATTGTTTTGTTATAAATAAATATAATAACTAATTTATCATATTATATTTATAACTTATAGTATTAATAACACTTCTCATACAATATATAAACCATAGCTCTTTTTCTCCTTTTTTCATATTTAATATAAATCATATTTATATTAATTCTGCCAATTAATGTATCGAATACATCAAATCAATAATATCATATATAATTGAATCAATTTAATTATATCATATATAATCAAATTTCCTCTTGTTAATTTAAACACTTCAAACTTACCCAAAAACTGATTCTCAACATGAATCCATTGAAATACCAAGGGGACCTTATGGACCTGTAGCTTGAATCTCCAACAGTATATGAATAACTGACCAAACTCTTTAATCATGATATCCACCATCCGTTAACTGTCAGGCATTCCACTAAATACCACAGTGCACTCTTCGCACTACAAATATATTTCTGTTTCCATCGGATATAACCAATCAATAATACGATGACCTTTCACAAATCGCTCATAAGTACAACTGGACCAATATACTATTTTGCCCCCCTAGTTACATCTAACTTCTTATGTACCACTGATTCCTCTAATGAACAATACATTATAGTTCCACTATGAGTAAACACGTCTCGGGCCAAGAGAAGGTACAGCGCCATATTTTTCAAGCTCCAGAATCAACCCTTAAGGGAGCAATTTATCTACTTACTCCTGCTTCGAAGAAGGAGTGAATTTCGACTTGTGTAGTTGAGTTCCCAACTCCCCAATCAAACGAATCCCCAAAGTGGTAGGTTTGAGTCGACGATCTGGCCACTCGTAGTCATGCAAATCAAAGGACCGCCCTCATAGGCAGGAGTTCCTAACTCACTCAGAATTAAGGTCATGTTACTTATAGTCATCCTAGTGAAATGAAAGTCTCTGTCATGAACGGCGTTATATAACTAGACTAAACATTTCGTGGTCCGATCCTATACAAACTCCTTGTATACTGCATCCCCGCTTGCATGTCTAATACATGAATGGTCAGAATCAGACCATTTCTAGCACTTTACAACACTTGTACCATCTACAAAGCGGGTCACACTCGTAGTGTCACTAGGATAAGGTTTCCCTCCTTTATCCATATACTACAGACCATTTAGGTTATCACTTATAGCATGATCCACTTGTATGTCTCCACATACATATTAAGTTACAAAGATACTCAGGGATATTAGTTTATTGGTTTATGGTTAATGCAACTAAAATAACTCATATTTCATAGATAGAAATGAATAAAATATCTCATATTATAAATCACCAAATATTTGTTCATATAGATGTTTACAAACTACAGAACCCTATGAGATTTAGGGCATCAACCCTAACAATCTCCCACTTTTCCTAAAGCTAGTGGGGTGTACAAGATAATTACAAGTACAAAACAATAAACTAGAGCACAAAGGCCCAGTACAACAATACTCCCACTTGTCCTAGTCTAGCCGCGGTCGATCCTGTAGACCCATGCTTTATAGGTGACCCTCAAACACTGTAGCCGTGAGAGCCTTCATAAACAAATCAGTAACGTTGTGCTTCGAAACTATCTTCATAACAATCACGTCCCCTTGATACAAAATCTCTCTTATGAGATGGTATTTGCGCTCAATATGCTTGCCTCGTTTATGACTTCGAGGCTCTCTGGAATTCGCTACAGCACCTTATTATCACAATAAAAGGTGATGTGCCTAGACATGTCTAGAACAACTTCCAGATCAGTCAGGAATTTCTTGAGCCAAATGGCCTCCTCAACAGCTTCACAAGCCGCTACATACTCAGCCTCCATAAGGGAGTCAGAATGCACCCCTGCTTAGTGCTTCGCCAAACTACAGCTCTTCCGTTAAGAGTGAACACTGATCTTGAAGTGAATTTTCAAGAATTCTTATCAATCTGAAAATCAAAGTTCGTGTACACAGTAAGGATCAAATCCTTAGAACCATACACAAGCATGTAGTCCCTTGTTCTCCGAAAATACCTAAGGATGTTCTTGACGGTTGTCCAGTGACCCTGTCCTGGATTAGACTAATATCTACTAACTATCCCCACAGCGTAGCAGATGTCAGTTCTAGTACATAACATCGCGTCCATCAAATTGCCAACAACAGATGCATAGAGAACCCGTCTCATTTTCCCAACATCTTGAGGTGTCTTAGGACACTGTTCCTTAGACAATGTAACTCCATCCGAGAAGGCAAAAGGCCCCTTTTAGAGTTTTGCATCAAGTATTTGATCAACATCTTGTCAATGTACGATGACTGAGATAGTGCTAGCACTTTGTTTTTTTCGATCCCGAAATATCTGAATCCCATGAAAAAACTGAGCCTCTCCTAAATCTTTCATTTGGAATTGGGTCACTAGCCAGTTCTTAACTGAAGTCGGTAAACTTATATCATTTCCAATGAGTAGGATATCGTCAACATATAACACTAGGAAAACTACTGAACTGTTGGTAACTTTCTTGTAGACACAAGGCTCATCAACGTTTTAGTCAAAGCCATAAGATTTGATTGCAGTATCAAACCTTATGTTTCAAGATCGAGATGCCTTTTTCAGTCCATAAATGGACCAATGCAGTTTGCAAACCTTTTTATCCTGACCTTGGGCTATGAATCCCTCAGCTTGCTCCATATAAATGATCTCCGCAAGATTACCATTCAGAAGGGAAGTCTTGACATCCATTTGTCATATCTCATAGTCATAATATGAGGCAATGGATAGGAGGATGTAGATAGACTTAAGCATGGCAACAGGTGAGAAAGTCTCCTTATAGTCAACTCCCTCTACTTGGGTATAACCCTTTGCCACAAGCCTAGCCTTGAAGGTTTGCACCTTCCCATCAGCACCCCGTTTCCTCTTGTAGATCCATTTATAACCTATAGATTTAACCCCATTAGATAGATCTACAAGATCCCATACTGAGTTGAAGTACATAGATTCTCCATCTCGAGATCCATGGCTTTGACCCATTCATCTCTGTCAACATCCTTCATTGTCTTCTTGTAAGACAACAGATCTTCAACCTTGCCACCGACTACCATAGCTAGGATTTCAGTTAAACCCATATAGCGAACAGGTGGGTTCGCAACCCTCCCACTATGTCGAGATTCCCTCAACTCTTGAGGTGGATTTGACCTACTAGATGAACTTCCATCAACAACTCTTGTTGATGTAGCAGGCTTTTCAACAACTCTTATTGAAGTTTTAGTAGTTTCGTTGGAAAGCTCACGCAACACGATTTTACTTCTTAGATTATGCTCCCTTATGTGATCCTTCTCAAGGAAGGTAGCGTTTGTTGATACAAACACCTTGTTTTCCGTAAGATTATCAAAATTACCCTATCGTGTTCCTTTAGGGTAGCCTACAAGTAGACACAACCTAGAACGTGGTTCTAATTTCTTAGGATTAGCCTCAAGCACATGTGTTGGACAACTCCAGATGCGGAAGTGACGCAAACTAGTTTTACACCCGTGCGACAACTCCAAAGGTGTTCTGGCAACACTCTTAGAGGAAACACAGCTAAGGATGTAAGTTGCAGTCTCTACTGCAAAACCCTAAAACGAGTCTGGTAAGAAAGTGTAACTCATCATCGACTGAACCATGTCTAACAAGGTTCTGTTTCTCCTTTCCAATACACCATTCTACTAAGGTGTACCAGGTGCTGAGAGTTGGGAAATGATTCCATGTTCTATCAAATAGTTCTGGAACTCAGAATCTAAAAACTCTCCACCTCGATTAGATCGAAGTGTTTTAATCCGTTTATCTAATGCGTTTTCAACTTCAGCCTTAAACTCTTTGAACTTTTCAAAGGATTCTGACTTATGTTTCATTAAATAAACATACCCATACCTCGAACAATCATCAGTAAAAGTGATGAAATACTTGTAGCCTCCCCTGGCTCGACATTCATCGAACCATAAAGGTCTGAATGCACTAACTTTAGAGGCTCTATGACCCTATAACATTTTCCAATAAAAGGTCTTTTAGTCATCTTGCCTTCAAGGCATGACTCGCACACAAGTAAAGAATTTTCCTCTAACTCGTTTAGAAGTCCATACTTCACCAACCTCTCAATCCTATTGAGATTGATGTGCCCTAATAAAGGTGCCAAAGTTGGGCATTTTATTTAGGAGAAACTTTAACTCATTTGTTTTGAGTTACGACAGTTTTAAACATCTCTATGTTATGGAGGGAATTTGTTGCTAACGGCCTTAGCTCATGCAAATTATTTTCCAATTTAGCTGAACATATCTCAACACCATCTTTCAGAATAAACACTTTAATAACTGAAAAATTGAGAGTATATTTACATTCAAGCAAGGAATTTACAGAAATCAAGTTCCTCTTTAACTTGGAAACAACATACACATCATTCAAAATGATAAATCTAATATGTAAAGTCAACCGAGGCCTCCCACTACCACAACTAAGACGATGTGCCCGGTGCCTACTCCCATCGTCATCTCACCAGCCTCAAACTGCCGTCAGGATTTAATCCCCTGAAAAGAAGAACAAACATGGTTAGTGGCCTCAGAGTCTATAATCCAAGCAGAATCATCATTCTCCACTAAACAAGTCTACAAAACTAGTAAATCACATTTACCTTGATTGGCTTTGGCCTTCTTTTTCTTCTTCAACCAACATGGGCAATTTCGCTTCCAGTGCCTATCCTGATTGCAGTGGAAATATTTTTCCTTTTCAATTGGCACTGATCGCCTACCTGCAGAGCGACAGGTTGTGGGTTAGTAAGCACTTTCCCCTCCCCTTATTACCCTTCTTCTTTTTCCACCTTTTAGTGCAGATTTAGTTTCTGAGATTGAACCTTTGAAGAACTTTTTAGATAATGAAGCAACATTTGTCTCACTAACCTTCTTCTCCTTGCTTTTCAGCAAGGATTGGAATGTCTACAACTCGTTGAGGAGAGTTGTAAGGATGTAATCAACCATGTTCAGAACAATGTTGCTTACCAAATACAGTAAGCTTTCTGGTAACATCTCCAAAATAATTCTAACCTGGCTGCCCTTATCGATGTGAGCCCTGTTCATCTTCGCCACATTAAAGTGGACCATCATGTTTAGAACATGTTCTCAAACAGATGTATCCTACTTCATTTTGGAGTTGAAGATGAACTTTAGAGCTTCATGCTGAAGTTGCCCGGATGGTTGTCCGAACATTCCCTTTAGGGACTCCATGATCTCACGAGAAGAGACTATGGGCTCATGCTTCTTGGCTAATAAATCGTTCAGACTAGCCAAGATGTAAGCTCGGGCCTTCTCGTTTACCTGTGTCCATTTCTCATAGGCCTATGGAACATTTCGAGCGATAGTTTAAGTTGGAATAGGACAATGATAAGTATTGTGTTTATCGTGTTTTTCTAACTAGCATAGTTATCATTAGTCAATTTTTCGGCGACTAAAAGAGCAAAAGTAGCGGTTGCCATATTTAAAAGGTTGATGAAAACAAGAACAAACTTAATAAGTCTATTTGCATTACCACTTTTAACACCAATTTTAGGTTTTAACAAAATAGTTTTATTGTACCCTAAGTGAAGTGACACCTATTTTGCAATGATGTCCCAGTAAGGTAGGACAAAAGTCACTGTTGGGGTGACCAAGTGCCCCTTCACTGGGATGATACATTATGAACCATTATATAGAAACAACTCTTGTAACTGACTCTAAGAGTCACCATTTTTCAGTTCAGAATTTGTTAACACCCTTAACAATTCCGCATAAGTGTAACCCCTCATTTTAGGCTCTAGAGTCTCGCCCTAATGTATCCACCGTAGGAAAAAAGCAGATTAGGACAGAAGACTAAAGCAACCTTATCCTTTTCAGGAGATCAGATAAAGAGTTGAGCAAATACAGCCATCCTTAAGGGGAACACTCCCAGGGTGCCTCGAGGCGATGCACAAAAACGTTATCCAACCTAATGAGAGAGACTGTGGGATATGTTGTCACACGTTCCACTTCCACTTACTATGAACATTCTCTCCGTTCCCCTTGGTATTGACCTACCCAAACACCATCCTTTAGAGGGACACTCCTAGGGTGTCACGAGGCCGAGGATAGATCTCACGGTGTGAACTTTTAGGGAGAAACATGTAGAGAATTAAGTAAAGTATCATATACCCTAAGTACCTCCAACTGAATATTCTACCTAGGGTTTCATTTACTTAGACAATCCGGCTACTGATTTTATCTAAGTGTGAGTTTAATTTTCTTAAAAACAACTCTTGCTTTTGATAATTAAACAAGTTCAAATCAAGTCGTATTAAACACTTTAATAGACTATCATCAAATTTGCATGCATGCAGCAAATCTATCTAATTCATCTTTCTAGGTAGGTTCCCAGGTAAGGGTGTTCCATTTCCGTCAGCTTAAATATCCCAGCCTAGACAGAACTCACCTTAAACAAAAGGTCTCTTATAGATAGATTTGGTACATATTTAATCTTTTATTAGTCAATTTAATCCTATTAAACCGAATTAAAAGATTAAACTTACATTTCTAATCTCATTAGAACTGTGATCTTAGGTCTATCTCAATCAAATTAAACTCTTTTTATACAAGTTTAAACCTAAGTTTAAATGCATGTCTTTCTTATTGATTTTAGTTCTAATTTTAATTATAACACTTATAAAAAGAAACAGTTAAAACCAACAACATTGTTCAGCTAGACTAGGTATTTATAACTTTTATAAATTAACCTAAGTGTCATGCTTCATGCAATGTTCATTCATTACTATATTAACTCTTATCTAACTTGTAATGAACCAAGCATACACGCTTTCATACACCCTTATACTATAACACTTATAATATAAAGATGATGTATGGATATGCTTAATGCATGAATATATTATAACTTTTATATTATGTGATGCATGAGCATGATTTAAAGTAATTTAATCATGCAAACTACTATATTATAACTCTTATAATATAAAGATGATGCATGAATAAGTGCATAACCTATGGTAGGTTTTAAAACTATATGGCATACTTTATGACATATAATTAAGCATGGACCGGGATAATTAGCCTAAAAAATCAAAAAAGAAAAGCTATCTATTACAAAAACCATCAAGCCAACTGATTCAAACAGGCGAACCGGGTCTTGAACCGCCCGGGCGAAGCCTCATTCCTTGATTGCATAGCAACTCTAGGTGATCGCCGAGTACGCTGAACGAATATAAACTATCATGTACCATGGATTGAATGCCTATGATATGCGATGAAGCATGAAGGCCACGTGATCATGCAACGCACATCGTATAACGCATGCCTAAACGATTAAATAGACGATAACTATGTGATGAAGCATGATCGTCTAAGCGATCGTGGAGCAAGCGTCAAGTATCGTATACGGAGTGATCGAGTAGTCAGTGATTATGCGATGAACATGTTGGCCTACTCAATCGTTCAGTGCACGAGCCTACCATGTGTTGAATATCCTATACTCAAAAATCGTTTACCTTAATGTCTACACGATCGAGTAGCCAATGCAACATGATCGAGCAAACTTTTTACTCGATCATGTAGCATTAGCTATGTGATCGTTTAGCAAATATTACACGATCGAGTAGAACTTTTCTACACGATCGCGTAGCCAAATCTAAATGATCGTTTAGCCTGGGCTACACAATGCGACCAACCATTGTTCTTCTTCCTTGATGAGAACGACATCTCTATGTGTTGAAGCTTCATCACAAATGACACTTACAGACTCAAACACTTTGAATACATAATCGATAGCAAATTAATTATGCCCAAAACACAGTGGCCTTTACAAATTAACTTGAAATGTAAATAAAGCTTTAATAAACAGAGGCAATCATCCAGAAACATCCATCAATTCACATCCACAATTGCATTTAACACTTAAACACTTGCAGAAACATAAAATCCACCAAGACTGCAAATGTAATTCAATACATCAATGGAATTTTGAATATCAGAACAACCTTGCTCTGATACCAATTTTAGGAACTCTTAACAAAGAGAACCAATGAGCGGAAGCAGATCGTTTCAAATCTCATCGTGAAAGAACATCAACATTTACAATCTAACACAGAACAAATATGCATCATATGTAAATTACAACATGCTTCATAAAATTAACACTAAGAGATCAAGTGAACATACCCTTGAAGAACTTTTCTTCTCGTATCCCACAATCGAGCTCAACAACGCGTTCAACTGCATGAACGCAACGCGAACAAACCAGAAAATTGCACGAATTGGTAGAATCTCGAACAGAATCGAGTAACACTCGACCTTCGACCCTCGAACAACAACTTGACACTACCACGAGGCTACCTTGATATACTCAGTATGAGAATCCAAGAGGTGTGGGCTCTGTATGAACTTGGTAGAGGGAAGGAGGAACTGAACAATCGAGTAAGTGGGAGAAGACAGAAGTTTATTGTATAGATTTGGGTATTTGATCGTTTAACAGCAAGTAGTTATCGTATAGTATACTCTTTCTTTGATTGTTTACTCTCTCAGGGTTATCGTATAGCTTTTCCTTTATGCGCGTTGGATTATGAAAAAATGAAAATGATTTTCATTTTAACAATCAGTTACCATAACTAATTACAACTTCCCATTAAGTCGGTTAATAGAGAAAAGGATAACCAACAACAATTATCTCATAATTATTTTGTTATAAATAAATATAATAACTAATTTATCATATTATATTTATAACCTATAGTTTTTTTATCACATCTCATGCAATATATAAACCATAGTTCTTTTTCTTCTTTTTGGCATTTAATATAAATCATATTTCTATTAATTCCTCCAATTAATGTATCTAATACATCAAATCAATTATATCATATATAATTGAATCAATTTAATTATATCATATATAATCAATTTTTTTTTTAATTTGAACACTTCAAACTAACCCAAAAACTGATTCTCAACATGAATCCATTTAGCTACCAAGGAGACCTTATGGACCTGTAGCTTGAAGCTCCAATAATACGTGAATAACCGACTAAACTCTTTAATCACAATATCTACCATCTGTTAATTGTCGGGCATTCCACTAAAGACCGACAGCTGCGTTCTTTGCGCTATAGATATATTTCTATATCTATGGGATATAACCAATCAACAATACGATGACTCTTCACAAATCGCTCGTAAGTACAATTGGGCCAATATACTATTTTACCCTTGTAGTTACATCTAACTTCTTAAGTGCCACGAATTCCTCTAATGAACAATATATCATAGCCCTACTATGTGTAAACACTTCTAGGCCCAAGAGAAGGTGTGGCGCCACATTATTCAAGCCCCGAAATCAGCCTTAAGGGATCAATTTATCTACTTACCTCTACTTTGGAGAAAAAGTGAATTCTGTCTTGTGTAGCTGAATTCCCAGTTTCCCAATCATAATCCCTAAAGTGGTAGGTTTGAGTCGGCAATCTAGCCACTCGCACCCATGCAAATCAAAGGACCGCCCTCATAGGCAGGACTTCACAACTCACTCAGAATTAAGGTCATGTTACCTATGGTCATCCTAGTGAAATGAAAGTCTCAATTATGAACAACGATATATAACGAGACTAACCATTTCGTGGTCCGATCTTATACAAACTCTTTTATATAGTATATCCCCGCTCGCATGTCTAATACATGAATGATCAAGATCATTGTAGCACTTTACAACATTTGTAACACCTACAAAACGGGTCATACTCGTAGTGTCATCAGGATAAGGTATCCAGCTTTATCCATATACTACAGACCATTTAAGTTATCTCTTAAGCATGATCCACCTGTATGTCTCCATATACATGTTTACGTTACAACGATAACCATGGTTCTTAGTTTATTGGTTTGTGGTTAACGCAACTAAAATATCAAATATTTCATAGACAATGTGAATAAAATATCATATATTATAAATCACAGAATGCTTGTTCATATAAGTATTTAAAAACTACAGGACCCTACGAGATTTAGGATATCAACCCCAACAATGTTATATGTGCTAAATCATATTTAATAGAACTCGAAAAAGAAGTTGCTTTGGTGTCTCTGATTGGAGTTTGCCTATGGTGTCTCTGATTGGAGCGCAACTGTAGAACGTTCCATGTTGAAGAGAAAGTTCCTAATCATTTATGGGAGGATATTTTATACTTAGTTGCACAATGGAGCACTAAATCCAATCTTTTTAACAATTATGATGCATCTTGTATATCGCTAAATTGGAAGGCTTTTCTCTGGTCTCTCCTTATTTTGAAACCGAACCTTGATCTTCCTATGCTCCTTGTATATATTTATAAAAAAAAAAAATGCATCATTTTTTACCTGGAACATGATGGGTGGTGCTATAAATGTGTCAACCTAGTTGAGATATCCGGATGCATCTACTGATCTCTCGATCTCTCGTACATTTACACATTTAGAGAGATAAATTACTTATTTAATTTTATTAATAATTTAATTATTCAATCTAGATTAGTAAACTTTTTTATTTTATTTTACTTTCAGTTTTCATCTAAATACAAAATTTTATATAAATTCATTTCAAATCTTTATCATTGGAGAATCTTAAAGGGTCATTTCACAATTTTCAAACCATATCATTTAAAATAGTTTCATGAACACCTTGTTATTAGTTGTAAAAATAGAGTTAATTAATTGAGGTGTATCCAAACAATAAACACAAAATGGTTGGACCAATTGAGAAATTGTCTTTGAAATGCAAACAAGCATTGACTTTAAAGCCCCCTTTGAGTTCATAAAAATGCATCTCCCAAAGTGACGAGAGACAATTAAGAGTCATGTGAGTATGGCCCTCTAACCATATAAAAGATAAAGCGTCAACCATTGGCTAACTACTGACACACACCCACACGGTTCTGCACAGCCACACGTTATTGAAAGGCCCCTCCTTTGACCAAACCCCTCCTCTCCTATTTTGCCAACAAAACCTTAAGCCAACCAGGTTTGTTCGTCGTTGGAACAGGTCTCGATTGATAACGATTTTGTTTTTAGTTTTTTATTTTTGAAATTTATGATCCGAATGTTATAGATTTGTTAACTTAGTTGAGAAGTCTGGGTGCACCTTCTGATCTCTCTTTCTCCTTTAATATCTTGTTAAAAAATGTTTGTTTTCGCTTAATTTCCTATGATGGAATGGTTTTCACCAATTTCAATGTAACATCTTAATTCTTTTTTAAATTCTAAAAACAAAAACAAATTTGTGATCAAAATTACTTTTCTTCGTTCCTGAACTTGACATGTTTATAAAAACTAAATAACAAAATATAGAAATTTGTGGGCAGACGTAGTGTTTGTAAGTTTAATTTTAACAAATGAAAAACTAAAGGCCAAATAGTTATCAAATGAGGTTTTAAGTTTCGAAGTTGATTTTGATGATTTAACATGGTAACATAATATTAACCTTGTGTTCAAGTCCCTTTAATATTATTTTTTTATAAATAAAGTCTCGCATTTAGTATGGTAGATATAATTTTCCATGGTATATAAGTAAAGTGGGTATAATTATCTTCATTGGTATATGAAACATTTTGGGTGGTTCAAAAAGTAAAGTCATGCGAGTTTATGTCCAAAAGCAAACAACGTCATGCTATCACGAAGACGAATATGTGGAGATTTTGTTGTCCTTAAAAATTTTATTTCTAATTAACATTGATTTTCACTTGAGGGAAAATATTGTTAAAATATGTATATAATTAAACTTAGAAAAAAAATCAAATTTGACCCCAAAACTTAAATAAGTCTTGCAATTTTTACCCTCAATTTTTTTTTAGTAATAGACGTTTTAGCAAAAAATAGTATAAAAATCTTCGTAAACTTTTTAGTTTCAATAAAATAAGGTGTTGCAAAAAAAAAAAAAAAAAAAGTGTGATGGATGCATAAATTAACCATTGAATAATTTACTCAAAATTCATAAATTAAAAAAAAAAAAGAAGCTCTAGTACTACCTTTTTCTCTAGAATTTTATCATTTTTATATTGGACGGATAATCGAAACATTTTTTTTTTTCTTTTAACAATATTTGGAGTGAGAAATTATCGGAGCCTTAAATTTACAGAAATTCAATCGAGGGTTATGGTTGTCACAAACATATCTAAGTTTGAGGAGTAATTTGACAAAATTGAAATTTTAGGACTAAATAATTGATAGAACTTGGCAAATAATTGAAGAGTCAATGATTGATCTTTTTGCTTTAAACTTTTCGTAAACCATCGATTTAAGTTTTTAGATTGATAATGATAATTCAAACCTAATTTAATCAACTTTATTCTTTGTCTCATCCAAATTGTCGTATGGATTCACTAATCGCGATAATTGCTATTGTTTATATTACATATATTTTTGTTCTCATTTGTAATAAATGCAAGGCTACAGTCACATTCCTAATTGAAAAGAGACCATTTCATGGCATGCAAAGCTGCCCACAAATGCATTGGGAAAATCTCTTTTAACATCTCACAGCTCATTTTGTCTTTGAAAGAACCAAATCCAAAGTCAAAAAGGCTTGACAATATATGTATTGTTTTTTGAGATCTCTCTTTTTCCTATGTACACAAACTTTAATTTGGATACATAAATGAAACCCAGTGTTGCCCCATCACTACATGTTTGAATGGAAGTTATATATTAGTAATGAGAGAAAAGTTGGATACAGTGAGGCTAATTTATGGCACCAAAAAAAGAAAAGGTCAAGAATATGGTTTCATGATCATTTAAGAATAGTAGAGCTATAAAGTCAATGAGATAAATAGGATTGACCTTGTTTCTAGGTTTTGTGACATGCCACGTGGCTGGAGTTGACTATTAAAACCTGTAGTTGGTCATACAATCCTTTGACTTTTGTTTATTTTTTTTTATTTATCACAAATCTCGAGATTTTAAATTATGACTGTAGGGGTGTTCAAAAAATTCGATGACCTAAAAAAATCGATCAACCCAACCCAACCCATTCACTTTGGGTTGGGTTATGAACTTTTTTGGGTTGGGTTCAAATAAATGAAAATTTTATGGGTTGGGTTGGTTCATGGGTCACCTAAAATAACCCAAACCAACCCAACTTATTATTAATTTTAAAATATATATATATATATATTTTGCTTATGTACAATTAGATATATTATATTTATTTTAGTTTTCTTTAATTTTATAAGTTTTTTTTTTGATAATTTATTCTTTAACAACTCTTAAAAATAGTTTTTTTTTTTCATTTTGAAAAAAGATTATACATTATATAAATTGAAATTGAGTTGTTAATCTTAATTCATATATGAAAATAGTTAAATCGAATTTTTACGTATTAATATTTTACTTCATTTTATAAAAAAAAAAATTAAATAAATTACCTGAGTAATCTGAACTAACCCAATCCAAATATTTCATGATTGGGTTGGGTTGGGTTCATTTTTTAATGATGGTTATTTGGGTTGAAGAAATTTACAACCCGAACAATTGGGTTTGATCTAAAAAGTCTTTCAACCCAACCCAACCCACGAACACCCCCTTTGATGCGTACAACACTGAGTATGAAAAAAAAAACATACTTCTAATTCAATTGAAAATTAACATCTCGTTTGGTAACTATTTGATTTTTTTTTAATTTTTGAAAATTAAACCTATAGATATTGTTTCCATCTTCAAATTTCTTTTTTTGTTATTTACTTTTTACTAATGGTTTAAAAAACAAAGCTAAATTTTGAAAACAAAAAAAGTAGCTTTTAAAAACTTGTTTTTATTTTTAAAATTTGGTTAAAAATCCAATTATTGTACTTAAGAAATATACAAATTATTGTAAGAAATGAGGAGGAAATAGACTTAATTTTCAAAAATTAAAAATAAAAATGAAATTTTTACCAAACGAGGCCTAAGAAATTCATATATACTGTATGTCAGTTGAACTATACTTTAACTCTTTCAATTAAATATTGACACATTATTTTATTTCATGTACATGACATGCATTATTCTTTAATCATCGTTCTATTTGATAGGGATAAGGACTCTCCAACTATCTCTATAATGGTATGATATTGTCCACTTTGGGCATAAACCCTCGTAGCTTTACTTTTAAAACTACTCCAAAAGGCCTCATACCAATGGAGATAATTGTCTTCTCTTATAACCTTATGATCATCCTCTTATTTAATCAATATGAGATTTTAGTCGCATTCCCAACACTATTATGATAAACGATGGAATGTGGTTTCCATACTACTCTAAATAAAAATTTCCCAACTGAGTGTCTTAATTAAATATAAAAATATTGTTTGATATATTATATCTACAACAATATTGTAGTCACATTTCTATGTTAAATTAGAAGAGTATAATTGTTAAAGTTTGATATAATTAAATTTACCATAATTAATAGGTTGGAAAAAAAATATGGGTAATTGTCTTTTTAAAATAATTATGGGTAATTATTTTAAAACACAACACTACTAAAAATATTTTCAAATATAATAAAATGTCACCGTCTATTAGACAGTGACATTTTTCTATATTTATAAATAAGTTGATTCATTTTCTTATATTTGAAAACAACGAAAAATTATTGTGCAAGAATGAAATTTAATTTTTTTTAATTATAGATTTAATGGTAAGAAATCAAAGTAGCAACATAAAAACATTTTTTTGGTAGTCACAATAAATAATTTTAAAATTACAACATAATATCTTTTACGATTGGAAAAATTATTGAATGAGATTATCACATGTTTGTCCCAATCATTTTGAGATTTAGGTTTAAAATATATTTGCACCCTAATAACGATTCAAACAACAATTTGAAGTGCAATTTTTATATTCACTTTCATGCATTCAATGACGTAACATTGTCAACATCACCATAATATTGTAAATTTTGAGATAGCTTTCTTGTTATTATAAATTGGAAAAAGTTCCAAAATTTAATTTAACATTGGTTTTGTTCATAGTGTTCTTTTTTCTAACTTTTATATACTTCTATATATTAATTTTGGTGTAGTCTAATTTTAATTTTTATATTACTTTTAATAAATCTTAACTTTAATTTACTCGTACTAGTTTATTATTGATTTTTTCAAAAGACCTTTTTATAATTTATGAGTCTTTCAGTCATAAATTTTTTAAATATATTCACATATATTGTATTTTCTTACATAAAAATGTATTATTATTATTTAACCAATTTTTCTAAAAACTAAATTTGAAATACTAGATTTAAGATTTATTGAAGGGTTATTTTTAAATATAGGAAAACAATGAACCAAAATATTTATAAAAGTATAGTAAAATATCACAATAGATACAGATAATAGTTTATCGTGGTCTATTACAGATAAACTGTGATATTTTGTTATTATTTATAAATACTTTCAGCAGTTGTGTTATTTAAAATAATTTTTTTATTGAAAATTCATAAACTAAAACCAAAAATTAAAAAATACCAGAACTAATAGTTCAAAATTAAACTAGATTTTGAAAAGGAAAAAAACAAACAAACAAAAAGTGTCTCACTATGACAATTTCCACCATTTCTAAACCTATGAATGCTTCAAACACTGACACAAATGCAAGCAAGCAAAAAAAAAAAAAAAAAAAAAAAAAAAAAAAAAAAAAAAAAAAAATTTCAGATTGTAATGGCGACCATTTCAAACCGTAGTCGTTGCAAAACATGCACATATTATGCTTCTCTTTGCATGACACTATCAACTTCTTTAGCTCACATAGTTAAATAATGCAAGAGCTTTGAACCGAGTCTACAACTGTGGAGAGTGTTAAAAAAAATATGGTTTTCTTTTAAATCATATGTTGTGACGTTCATTGTTTTCTTTATCAACTTCTTTGGTGGTGTCCATTGCTTCACGACCTTTGTGTTTGGAGATTCACTCGTTGATGTCGGGAACAATGACTATATTTTCACCCTCTCCAAAGCTGATTCACCACCATACGGTATTGATTTCAAGCCCTCCGGTGGCCAGCCCACCGGAAGGTTCACCAATGGTCGAACTATTTCAGATATTATCGGTAATGTATTCACCTATGTATTGATTTCAGATATATTTAAACATGGATTATTATTATTATTATTATTATTATTATTATTATTATTATATTTATTATTATTATTGGCTCCTATTTATAGGATATTTGGCCTCATTTTATTGGATTTGCAAACTTTCTCTTAAATTGTAAAAACAAGATTGCAAAAAATAGGACCGAAAAACTATTAACAATATAGCAATCATATTCAATGTTTAATCAATATATATATATATATATATATATATATAATGATTATTTTTGGAAGATCAGTAACAAAGAAATAAAAATATAAGAAAACTTTTAAATGCATATATGTTTTAAAAATTGAAATGAAGAACAATGAAACATTTAACAACGTTATTGATATGAAGTTATTCATATATATATACATACGATCTTAAATATATATGAACTTTTATATATATATATTCTTGGAATTGATATAGGTTGACATTTGAGGAAATTATTATAGATCAAATTACTTATATGGAAAGTCTGAATCAGGGGAATATCTTGGAGCCAAATCATTTCCTCTACCATTTCTAGCTCCAAGTAAAGAAGCAGACACGATATATAATGGAATCAACTATGCCTCTGGAGCTTCTGGAATTTTGGATGAAACTGGTCTTTTATTTGTAAGTAATGCATTATATTCAACTCAAAATGATTTTTTTCTTCTAATTTTTTTTATCATATTTTAGATCCCAATAAGATTTAAGATATGTGTATATATAATGTCTTGAATTTCTTATTTCGTGTTTCAAATACTTACGCATTATATCTTATTTAATTACGATTATCGGCTTAGAATTTTGAGAGGTATTATCAAAACCTTTTAACCCTATTAGTATTTTTGTATTTTCATATGTATATCTTATATTTCTCTCTCTCCCTGTAGACATAACTAACATACTATCAATGAACTGCATAATCTATGTGTCAAGATTTAATTATTGGCTATGTTTTCTTTTTTGTTTGTCGATTTCGTTTATGTTGTAACACGTTTTTTTTTTTATGAATAGTTGGGAAGGATTCCACTGAGGGAGCAAGTGAAGAATTTTGAGGCGAGCAGAGATTACATGGTGAAAGTAAAGGGAGAGAATGAAACAATGGAGGTTTTGAAGAATGCAATTTTCTCTTTAACAGTTGGATCCAATGATATAATCAACTATATTCAACCCTCCATTCCATTTTTCCAAAGAAACAAGGCTTCCCCAAGTGATTACTTGGATCATATGGTCTCCAACTTAACAATACATCTCAAGGTAAAATAAAATAAGAAAAATATAATAGATTCTTTATTGAGTTTATATTTAATTAGTCATCTATATTAAACAATAATATAGTTGAAAAGAAATAGTTTATATCTAACCCTTTTAAAGTTAGTTTATATTGTTCTTGCCTTGTTCAATTTAGGACCCTAGATTATAGTTTATCAAAGAAGTTGACAATTTTTCTTGCATTATTCCCCCTTTTGGTACGGTATAGACAAATGATGAGCTAATATCAAAAGAAAATGTGTAAAATAAGTGGGGAAATACAAAATTGATTTTTTGGAGAATTAACAAAACCGTACCTAATAATTCAATCAAAGATTTTAAAATGACAAGGACCAAACTTAACTGTTTTTTCATCACATAAAAACTATAAAGAGCACTCTAAATTATTAGTAGATATATTTTTAAAAATAATATTTCTTTTTTATTGGAGAAATCTTTCTGTTGATCCCTACTAAAAATTTGGCAACTAATTATGTTTTTGAAAAAAAAAATGCAAAATATTAGTCTTTTAACTTTTTAGATTTCTTTAATTATTATTTTTTTTAATTGAAAAGCTTTTTTGTTTTGAAAGCATTAGAATATCC
The DNA here is from genome assembly GCF_009727055.1 of Benincasa hispida. Classification (NCBI taxonomy): domain Eukaryota; kingdom Viridiplantae; phylum Streptophyta; class Magnoliopsida; order Cucurbitales; family Cucurbitaceae; genus Benincasa; species Benincasa hispida. Next base: position 2,732,316 of record NC_052360.1, read on the forward strand.
GACCAACAGCCAAGGACACCCTCCACCAGGAAATGGTCAAGGACAAAAGGTAGCCCACCATAAGTAAAAAGAAGATACCAATCTTTTGTATGGTGAGGGACTTTAGTGTTAGTGCTAATTTTTGGGACAATGATATTTTGGCAAGACTTGAAGAATAAGTATGACCTTGGGCAAAGAAAAACTTAACCAAGTAAATTACTTAAACCTTACTTTTCCTACTTCCGATCAGAACACAAATAACCCTAATCAGTCATTTTTTAATACGATTTATGGTACAATATTTGTAAAACTATCGAGTACTTAATTAATTTGATATGGTTTATAACTTTGTATATCTCTATACTTGGCTAGTGAATTTATGATTTGAAAAATATAGTTGGTTATAAATGAAGAGGTTATTTCTTATGTCTGGATTTAAGTAGCTTGTGGTAATAATTATAAGTTTTTATGGATGAAGCAACTACACAAGTTGGGAGCACGAAAGTTTGTAGTGGTGGGAGTTGGACCACTAGGATGCATTCCATTTGTACGAGCAGTACATTTTGTAACAAATGAAAAATGCTCAGAAGAAGTGAACCGATTGATTGAAGCCTACAATTTTAAACTAAATGAAGTGGTTGATCAATTGAATTTAGAGTTTGGTCCCAATACCATGTTCGTTTATGCCAATTCATATACGGTCTTCACGAAGATTATTGTCAATTATCAACAATATGGTTAGATTTCAAATCCCAACTTTTAATTCAATGCTTTCATTAATAAAATATTGCAAGTTTTGATTTGCGTTTAAATTGTTTTTATACATTTATTGTCTAAGTTAGATTTTATTTTGATTCCCTATATGATTTTAAAAGTTTTTTGTCGAATAGTTCACTTTTACAATATATTCATGACATTAGAGAAAAGTAATGGATTGACCTTTAGGTATGAGTTAATAGGTTAAATTGAATGACTACATAGGGCTAGTTGTATTAAAGTTTGAACTTTAGTCCAAAAAAAGAAAATTTGGTGGGATTTAGGTCGGAAGGAAATAGGTTGTGTAGAAAAAGGGTGTCTTTTAATACACTACATTTGCCAAAGTTCTAATCCCAAGACACCTATTTTCTCTCTTTTGCCATGTAAAAAAATAATAAATAAACAAGTAAAGCATTGGGTAATAGCATAAATATTATATAGAAAAAAAATTAAATGAAGCTCAAATCTTGAAGAATAAAATGGTGATTTGACCGAAGAAAAATTGGGCAGATAGGTTAAAGTAGGTAAAATCGTAATTATAATTATTGGCAATGTATAGACATTGTTTCTTTACAAAAACTTCTCAACTTTTAATTTTTTTTTTTTTTTTTTTTTTTTTTTTTTTTTTTTTTTTTTTTTTTTTTTTAGAAAAACACTTGTACTTTTTGGTAACTTTTTTATTGTTACGTCTTGAATATGTTATTTCGTGCTTTGAATAACTAAATACGAGGTTTGGATTATAGGCTTAGGATTTACAGAGATGTCATATATAAACCCTCTTACCTATTGGAACTTCTGCAGTATTTCTCTCAATAATATATTGTTATCTTCTTCCATTCGTGAAAATAATTCATTGTTAGTTAACAATGTAAACATCTTTATCAAACTTTACTGTTTACGTTTTTCTTACTTTTTTTTTTAATTTGTCGTTTCAACATTTCTTTTAACTCCAATTATTTTTTCATATGGTGAAATATTTTAATTGTTTTGAAAACATGATAATAGGGTTTGTGAATGCAAAGCAACCATGTTGTGGTGGATACTTTCCTCCTTTCATTTGCTACAAGGACCAAAACCAAGATCAAAACCAATCATCAAGCTCCTTTTTGTGTGATGATCGATCAAAATATGTGTTTTGGGATGCTTATCACCCAACAGAAGCTGCTAATATCATAATTGCCAAAGAGCTCCTTGATGGAGATGAAACCATTAGTTCTCCCATCAACATTCGTCAATTGCATGCCTATCGTTTTTAATAGTGTTTTGAATTATGCTTATGTTGGCCCTATACAATATATTGTGATCAATTTACATGTGATATATAAGTCACTCTCATATATTATTACCGTTTAGTCGTTTGATCAAGTTTCTACTTTGTCAATCATTACGTATGTAATCGAACTTAAATTACAATGAAATTTATCTTTAACAAGGGATCAGTGTTATATGCCCGTAGGTCCATATCGTAATAAACCTTATTGTTTTTACATGGTCTATCTAAATGTGGAGTATGAAATAAAACCACAATGGATATATACAAATATCAAACATTGGAAGTTAAGATCAAAGTCTCATATCGATTAAAGAAGAGAAAATTCTTAGGTATACGAATGACAGACAACATCTTCATTAATATGAAGTGTGCTTATCAGGTAATACTCAAATGTAAGAAATGACATGATACTATCAAACATTGATGTGATATCATTATCCAACAACATCACTTGATGTGTGTCCACCACTTAGAGATGAAATGAGCAAAATTAGTCTCATCTAATGATTATTGTCCAAAATGGGAAGAAGGGAAGAGGAGAGAGAAAACTTAGAAAAACATATTTTTAATAGGCTTAGAATAAATAAACATGTTGAGATTCAAAGGGAAAATTACTAACAGTTATTTTCATTAAAAAAAAAAAAACCATCTTTGAAATGATAGAGGATCATACTTCAACTTTAAATTACACTAATTTAAAGAAATAGTTTGAATATCTTGATGCACTCACTGATCTCTCAACCATTTATATTAAGATTAAAATGGTTTGAATCTTTAACTATCTGATCGAATATATAACTAATTTAGCTCGTATTCAAATTTGTTTCCAAACCAATGCTCCAAAAAATATCTTACACACGTATAGATATGAAAATGACATCCCTTAACTTGATTTCAAAGTGCCCATAATCATGATGAAGTCCTCCCACTAAATGTGGTCACTTGACATAGTTATGTCTCTTTGATATACGTCAATAAAGTTTGGAAACAGGACGATATTATTCTCTTGATATACCAATGCTTCACAAATATTTCATTCCATAATTTTAAAATGATTAATATCATTTTGTTGAAGTTAAAATGACATAAAAATATGTCTTTAATCACTCTAATGTTGAATTTTATATTTTTAAATGAAATTTTCATATCATTAAAATTGATTTTGAATGATGAAAAATATGTTTGAGAGTGATTTTGAAAATGAAAAAAAAAAATGATTTTAATCATTTTAGAATCATTCCCAAATATGTTTTCAATATTTTCAAATATAAAATATTATGAATTTAAAACTTAAGAATAAAACAAGATGTTGAAAAACATGAAAAGTTTTACAATTCTCGATAGCTTGTGTTAAGTCATCAATCAACTCAAGTGAGATGAGCTAAGTGGTAGCATTGACAGTAATGTACATTTAACCAAAGCGTTTATGTGATATAAAGAAATAGTCATGTGTAATGAATCTTGACGGTAGTAGGACATTGATGTTATTAACATTTTTGTAATGATAACATGTCATTCTTGACGTCTTATCAATAGTAGCTAAAATATAGGAAAAAGACCTTTTTTAGTCTCTAGGTTTTTAGTGTAATTTTTTTTTGATCTATCAGTTTTAAAATGTTACATTTTTAGTTTTTCAACTTTGAGTTTGATTTTAATTTAGTCCTTAAATTTTAACATGTTACAATTTTATCCTTGAGATCAATTTGGTTCTTGGGTTTTAAAATCTAACACTTTTAATTACTTTAATTTTTCACTAAATAATCACTTTTTCGTTTTTAGTATTAATCTCTATTTATTAATTTTAAGGAATTGAAAAACTATAATTAATTAAATTTCACTATTTTTCATCTTTATTAAAATTAAATTTAAAATTTCAATTAATAAAAATTAATGTCAAGGATTAAATGTGAATATTTAATGAAAATCGAATTTAAAAGTGTAAATCTTGAAACTTAGAGAACCAATTGAAACAAAACTAAAATCTAAAGCGTAAAATTGTAACATTTTTAAATCTAGAACTATGTTGAAATCGAACTCAAAATGTAAAAAATAAAAGTGTAACATTTTGATATCTAAGAAATAAATCGGAACTAGATCCAAAACCTAGGGATTAAAAATGAAACTTTTATTATATGTAGTATAACTTGAGGAAAAAGTGATTTCTATTAAGTTTTATTTGTTGACTATGTTTACTACACGTCATAAAAAAATTTTAAAAAAAAAGTTTTATGTGGCGATTAGTGAAAAATAAATGAATCTAATATAGAACAAAAAAAAGTTACTCTTTAATCTAATACCATACCATGTTGGATACAGTATCATCTATATCTGATAGACTCCTTCCACTGAAGTACTTAGGTTCCCCTAAGTTGAACTCCCCTCACCTTCATAAGCAAGTTTTTTCCAAGATTTAGTTGAGCTTCATCCGCTCAATACAACATCAAAAAACACAGCCCGTGTTTTCACTTACTCCCTCAGTGATTTGCTACACTCACAACAATTCAACCAAGTCTAATTGACTTCTGGAACAAACTCTCAATAGGGAAATACAATGTATTTTTTTTACTACAGTACATGAAGGTTGAGGTTTAGACAATCTCAAAACTCAAAACTCAAAACTTTTGATGTACCCACTTTTTTAAGAAAGGGATAACCTTGAAAAAAATAAATAAGATCACTATATACTTCGAAAGAAGGAGAAAACATTCTCTATAAGAAAAAGAAAGAAAACTAGCCAATATCAATAGATAAGAAAAAATATTTTGACAAAATCTGTTCGTCATGAAATATTATGGTTGACATCGTGCATGACATGTTGTCCAAATTTTATTGATAAAAAATTAGCTAATTATATTACTGTAACAATTAAAAAAAACATATGTTACACTTTATGACATTTTTTATAGTGTCATGCATAAAGTTTACTTGATGGCAATTCAGTGACAAAAAATTCTAAAATTGTCGTAGTGGTGGTTGAAAATTCAAGTTTTATTTAAAGTTTCATTAAGGTAAACTTTTCTTTTCCAAGGATTAATAATTGTCTTGAAAAGAGAGTTGTAACTTTACGTGAATAGTAGAAAATCACATTAAATTACACTAAAAAATAATGAAAAGAACCTTGGAAAAATAGTAATATCATTTTTTATCAATAAATCATTGGACAATTATTTACCATAACACTACACAAATTTTAATTTTTGAATGTTGGTGAACCTATGAACAAGTTTCTTCAACCAAATTTATTTCAACTGCTTTTTTAAAAAAATTGAATTATATCCATGAAAATATGTGCATTAATATAGAAAGCTCTATCAGATAATACTTTCTCAAAAGCTATATATAGCCTCCAATAATAGTGTTTTTTTTCTTTCCAAAAAATAAAAAATAATAATTAAGTAATATTTTTTTTTCTCCGACTGTTATGATTGTCTAAAGTAGTGGTCCAATATGAACCATTTTGAATCACACATGTTAGAATTATGCGACTTGGTATTTGGTACCGTTTTAAATTTTTGCAATCCATATAAGAAGCTTCCTAATAAGTGGTGTAACGCGAGTATTTTTTAAGTGGTCATCCAATTTAATATTACTCGTTCAAACACATTTAATAGTAAAATTTTGAGGGAATCTAATATAGTAATGCTGGTATGATCGCATCGAAGAAGTTTCATAATCTCAAGCATGCATGAATTATTACTAATTCAAATTTTAAACAAAGTAATTATTACAAATAATTTCGTGAAAATGAGCTAAGTTCAATGATAATTGACATAATCTCTTTTTAAGAGTAAATGCACATTTATGTGGAGAAGATACAAAGGTGGGATGGGAGTCCATGACTCCCAATTTTTTTTTTTTTTTTTTGTCATTATAGATCATGGTCGGAGATTTAAATTTTCATACTCCAGATGTTATATCTCTTCAATTTTATAAAAAGCTTGCTACTCATATTTGTACAGTTGGATATGATCCTAGTTGAACATATACTTTGGAAAGACTAAAACCCCATTGAAAATTATTTCGTTTTGAGTTTGAAAATTATTTTTGATTGTTCGTTGTAATTTATTTATTAATATGGTTTTCAATGAGTTATTAGTTAAATTTTAAAAACAAAAATAAGTTTTTATATTTTCCTTGGAAAAACGAACATTTAGATATCTCGATAATGGTTTTAATATTATATATTTTTTGTACATAAGTTCTTATAGTTTTGCATTTAGTTTCACCCACAAAGTTCAATATAAGTGAAGATATGTGTCATCAATTACATACCCACAATACATAATACTTTCTTTAATTAGTTTTCAAGAATTTGGAAAACATTTAGAAAAAGTTAGATAAGAAAAAAAATAAACACATACAAAGGAACAAATATTTATAAAGATAATCTTCAAAATGTAAAAATAAAAAGGATTAAGTAGTTGTCTCTTCAAAGATCTTCAATAAAATTGAAAAGGAACCAAATAATTATCAAACACAATTTAAATATTTGAAAATTGTCCAAAATCTCATTTTTGAAAAATTAAAGGATTTCACATTGTTTATGAAATAAATAGGCTACTCTAATAAGAATGAATTGATTTTGAGATAAAATCTCGTATTATGGAATAAAAATCGATAAACAAAAGTATTATTCATATATGAATGTGACTGCTATTCTAATCAAATTTGGCCCCTCTTTTACAGGTTTTCTGAGGCTGCTGTTGATATTCTTCATTCCTCGGATGAGATCCTTGCCATCTTCATTCACCTGAAGAATTCAACTAAAAGAAAATTTCTAATGTGCAATCTTATTGGTGTGACTTTGTGGAACATTTGGTTGGAAAATGATGACCGAACATTTCATGATCGTAACAAGACAACGGGTCATCTCTGGGAGGACATTCTTAACTTATCATCTATTTGGGTGCTTTACGAATTCTCTTTTTTTATTGACTTTCGAGTTTTCCTCTAACTCGTCTCTGTATTCTTTTTGTCGATTAATGAATCATCATTTCTTGTCTTGGAACGTGATGAGAATGTTGGAGAGGTGTCAACTTTGTTGAGATTTTTCGATGCACCTCATGATCCTTTTTTCCTTGTCAATATTGTTCAAAATTAATCTTAAAAAATGACAAACTGAATTTTTGAACTTCAAAAAAAAAAAAAAATCTAAAGTACTTTGGATTAATATACCTATAAATACTACTGTAAGAGAAATTTTTTCTTTCCTTAATAGTTAATATTACATAATAAAAAATTCATTATGAGAAGATTTGAACTGACTATATCATTGAAATTATGCCATGCCTTTGCATGATTACAAAAAAAAATTCTTTGTTTTAGATTTCATTTCTCAAAAAGATAAAAAAATCTAAAGGCTAAAAAAAGTATCCTTTGAAATATTAATTACAAAAACCTTTTACATAAATTTGTGGAGAAAGTTTTGTTTTATTTTAGTTAATGTAGTTTTAATAAATCTAAAAATTATTTTATTGTGAGATTTTTCATTAAAAAGTTAGTTTCTATCATCATTTAATCCCTCTTATAAATCGTTTTTCATGAAAATTATTATTAATATTCAATTAATTTCGAAAAAATAACTATAAAAGACTAAATTGAAAAATTGAAAATATTTAGACTAAAATAGAATAAAATCCAAAGAAAAGAGACCAAAATAGTGTTTTAACCTAAAATCTAAATTTTTATATAATTAAACAAATTGACAATATTTTTTTCTGTAATTTATTGGTTGAGAAAATCGAACATCTAACTTTGAAGTCGATAACATAAATTTTATGTCAGTTAAAATAAAGATAACCTATACTATAGATTTAAAAACTATGAAACTTGACACATGTTAGAGAGAGTTTTTAACATTTACAGAAAATAAAGATCCATCCCATTTAAAGTAGTCTTTATCAAGCATGTAGAAACTAATGCTTCATTAGATAGGGACTCTGAGTCCTATTAGGGATGGGTTCATCGGAGAAAATGGACATCCCTATTTATCGTCAGTTCAATTTAAACAAAGTTTTAGAACCGACCACGAATTTCGTTTAGACGTTAAAAGAACTTGACATTTACCAGTTAGGACGGTGGTGAAGATGACATCTAAGAGAGTTGAAGAGGTCATGTGGCCTATGCAGCTTGCATTTAATACTAGAGGTTTGAGAGCACTGTTTATTCATTCACTTATAAGATTAATTGTGAACAATATTTAATAAGTTTGGCCACAAATTTCTCAATATAACATACTCATGAGCTGTAACCCTTCTTGACAAGAAAAATAGTATATATATAATATTATTTTAAGTGTGGCCCATAACTTTTTCTTAATGGCAACAACTTTTTTTTTTCTTTTAGATTTATTCTCTATCTTAGATTCTATTTTGGTTAATTAAAAGAGAGAATTTTTAAGGTTGAAATTAATAATTTAGTTTTTAGGTGGATGGCAAAAAAATCAATCCTGATAGTAGTTGTAATTACATCATCAAATTTTTAATTTTTTTTTTAATAGGATATGAGAAGAGATGGGATCAATAGATGTACCGAGATATCCCAATTAGATTGACATATCCATAACATCCTCATCATATTCGAAATCCAAAAGTGATGCATTAAAAAAAAAAGAAAAAAAGAAAAGAGAGAGTCATGTACAAGGAAATAAAGCGAATAAAATTACAGAGATCAAACTTTCATCTGTAAAATTCGGGTATTCAAATTTTTACAATTGTTAAAATTGGACCCTCAAATTTACATCTTTGTAGAAATTATAACAATTGTATAAGTTCGAACGGTCGATTTTTATCATCTGCGGGTCTAACTTCTACAACTATCATAAATTTAAAGGTCCAATTTTAACCTTTGTAGAAGTTTGAAGGTCTAATTTTTACATTTAAAAGTTTGAGGATGTATAATTGTAACTACAATCATACTTTAATATTTTTTTAGCGAATGAAAAGAAATTCAACCTTTCCAATGTTAAGGGAAGTAATTTATGGCAATTAAGTTGAACTATATGCTTACTTTGCGATAGTTTAGTCAATAAATTTTGATCCTTGCTTTATAGTAATGTAGCTATAAAAGTTTTAAATGAATTGCTCAATTTTTCAACTTTGATTTTAATTATATTGGGAAACATCAACAACCAAGCCAAAAATTAGATGGATTTGATTAAATGGAATAGATTTTCAAACCAAATTTTATTTGTTTGATTGTATTTTACACTCAATTAAACCTACTCACTTTTGCCGCCATTTATTTATTTAGAACATTCATCACTAGGTTTTGATTTTGTAATTACATGTATAATAGTAATCAACTCTATTATAAATCTTAAAAATTCGGATAGTTATAATCACCATATGTCATATTCAAATGTTATTTTTCTAATCTATTGTACCACCTAACCATGTACTATATCAAAAGTTTAACAATACTAGAGGGTTGTTTAGAATTAAAATGAAAAATTTAGTCATCATTTAATAACTATTTAGGTTTTGAAAATTTATCTTTATTTTATAATTTGGCTAAAAATTCAAATATTATCTTAAGAAAGATTATAATCAATGCAAAGAAATTACTAAAAGCAAGCACAACTTTTAAAAATTAAAAAAAAAAACTAAATTGTTAACAAATTAATCACAGGACCGTAATTTGAAAGAAATTGTGCTTTTTTCTTAAAGGTTTCATATGATAATTATTTCGTGGGTAGATTTTGATTTTAAAATTTATGCTTTTGTTAATTTCTTTATAATTCTATTATCATGATTTTCACTTTTCTTTAAAAGAAATTGATTTATTAGGTAAAATCTAAAAACAAAAAACAAGAATATTAATAGAAAGATCGATAGAAAGTAGAAAAAAAAAATCAATGGAAACATCGATAGAAAGTATAAAAAAAATTAATAATTAAAAAATAAACTTTATAAGCTTGATTTTCAAATGTCAAATACCAAAAACTAAATAGTTAATAATCAAATTAATTGCACATGTTACTTTTAGAAATTTAATACATAGTTGAATTTTCTTAAAAGTTTAGGCCCTTTTGATAATTTGATGACGATTTAGTTTTTAGTTTTTAATTTTTGAAAATTAAGCCTATGAATATTTCTTTCATCTTTAAATTTCTTATTTTGTTATCTATTTTTTTACTAATATTTTGAGAAACTAAGCCAAATTTTGAAAACTAAAAAAATAGTTTTGAAAAAACTTGTTTTTCTTTAGAATTTGGCTAAACATTCCACTTTTATACGGAATAAAGATGCAAACCATTTAAAAAATTGGGAAGAAATATGCTTCATTTAAAACAAAACAAAAAAAAAATGGTTACCAAGCAAAGCCTTGGCAAGGAGTTGGTCATTATAGTTCTAAGTTATTATAGTTGAGTTATAATAACTTGTATTTGAGATGTAAATTATTTTAGTTTAGGTTATAATAGTATGTGTTTGAGGTGTAAACTATTTTAGTTTGAGAACGAACTAGAGCAAAGAATAAAAAAAATGATGAATGTAAAATAGTAAAAATTATAGCAAATAGTAAATACTGTAATAAATGAGAGTTTTGAAATAATATTAACGGTAGCCAATTGGGGAATACAAAATAGTATTTATTATAACAAGAGATGATTATTATAGTATTAAGATAGTCGTTATCCCAAAACACACCATCGAATTTCGATGTGCACATATAACACAACAAAATCATTTAAAATTTTAAAAAAAGATATTAAAAAAAAAATGGAAAGCACTTCACAAATTATCCTTATATAAAGGGAAGGGATTTGTATTTTGTTTTTGTGGTGAAAAGAAAAGGAAAAGAAAAAAAAAAAAAAAAAAAAAAAAAAAAAAAAAAAAAAAAAAAAAAAAAAAAAAAAAAAAACTTGTATCCAAGTCTACAAAATCCCATTTGCCAAGCAGAGATTGTTTGCCCTCCTTCTCTCCCCAAAGGGAAGTTCAACCACCACCCACCTTCTTTTTCCTTTCTCCTCAACAGATGGCTTTAAATAAAACAATGAATTCATTATTATTTCATCTGCTATCTGCTACTCCCTGACTATTTATCTCTCTCTCTCCAAAAAAAAAAGTCAATTTTTTTTTTTTTTTTTTTAAAAATTATCAATGAAGAAATTACAAAACAGGTAGAGAGAAAGTTAAACTCTTTTTTATATCTCCAAAATCATTAGTCTCTTTCTATCAAAATGTTATCAATATCTTCTTCTTCTTCTTCTTCTTCTTCAATGGCCAAATCAGCCAAATGGGTTTTCAAATCAATTGGCCATTTCACAAATGAAGTCGTAAGCATTTTTCTCTTCTCTCTTCTTGACATCTTCGACATTGTGTTATGTTTTGTTTACAAAATGGCTGATTTCTTCTTTGAATCCCAATGGAAACCTTGTTATTGTTCTTCCCATAAAGAAGCTATTACAAGTAGTGATGGGAATAAGGTTTTGGTCTCTCAAAAAAATGTCTTGTCTTTGTCCACTAAACTTCAGCTTGAAGAAGTTTCTGATACTCTTTATACTCGTCCTTCTTATCTCTCTGAGATATCTAAGGTTATGCCTTTTCTTGTTGGTTCCACGACGACCACCGCGGTTGGGTCGACGTTTACTGTTAATTCCACCATTGTTGAAATGCTTCAAGACAAGATCAATGGTGGCCAAAATCCTAGATGGTCGGACTGTGATTGTAAACCTTGTACTCGTTGGTCTTCTTCCCCTAAACAATCGCTCTTTGTTCGTTCGCATGGACTGAAAGGTAATTTTAATTGCGCTCGTGTTTGAATTTTAGTTTTTGAACTTCGATTTTACTTTTAAATGATTCATTTTGACCTTTGAATTCTTCTCAAGAGGTCTTTCTTTCTTTTCTTTTCTTTTCTTTTCTTTTCTTTTTCTTTTTTTTTAATCTTTTAGAGTTTTGAAATGTCAATTTTCTTTTTTTTTCTTTAAATTTTTTGGGGGAAAATATATTGTAGTTTCTAAACCTAAACTTTCGAGAAATAATTATTTTCGTTATTTTGATCACCTAATTTTAGCTAATGTTCTTACCTACATATTACCATTAAAATTGTGATAATTGTTTACTTTTTTAAGGAAATAATAAGAGGGGGAAAAAGGCCTAATCTTTCTTCCTTTTTGCAATTCTCTCTCTTAGCTAGGTTTCGAAAACATTAATGATAGTCAAAAAGATGTTTCTACCAATCTGATTTTTGTTATAAACCTATAACTTAGGTCCTATATTTATATTAAAATGCAATATAACCATAATGACAATGGATAATTTAAAAAAGAATGTTCAAATATCATATTTTGAAAATTAATCTGAAAAGGAAAAAAAAAATGTACGGTTTGAAAATTAGAGATCAATTTTTTTAAAATATTCAAATTGCACTACCAAACAAGAATCATTAAAGCCGAAGCATAGTTTAATCAAAATTTATATGTATTGTTTTTCTTGAAGTTGAAAGTTCAAATTAATCTAGTGACTATTAAAAAAAAGGAAAAAAAAATGAAAATGGAGCATTTAAGCTTAATTATCATTGAATGCACATACAACTATTGAAACATAACTCAAGAATGGGTGGTTTTCAGATCACCCACGTGAAGACGTACTGTTCATTCATGGCTTCATTTCTTCATCGGCTTTCTGGACGGAAACCCTTTTCCCAAACTTCTCGGAGTCGGCTAAATCGTCATATCGGTTCCTCGCCGTTGATCTTCTCGGCTTTGGTCAAAGTCCGAAACCGGCTGATTCACTCTACACATTGAAAGAGCACGTCGACATGATCGAAACCTCGGTTCTCGAAGCGTACAAAGTCAAGTCCTTCCACATCGTTGCTCATTCCCTCGGCTGCATTTTGGCCCTCGCTTTAGCCGTCAAGCATCCCAGCTCTATCAAGTCATTAACACTGCTTGCACCGGTACGCTTCAAACTCCTCTAATGTCATATTTGTTAATATTTGTGGTCCTTTGTTCACTCAATTTTAGTATCCAAACTCATGTCATATCGTTTTCCTTCCTTTACAATTGATATTTAATATCACTTGTTGAACTCCTCTTGTTCATATCGTTTTCTTTCCTATCTAATTATTAAGGTATTTATTGAGTATCTTGTGTTCAAACTTCTAAAATGTCATTTTTTTTGTCTTGATTTAATATTAATAATCATTTGTTGTGTATGAACTCTAATAATTTCATTTCCTTCTCAATGAATCTTGATAGTAACTTGTTAGGTGTTGGGTTGTTGTTTCCTCCCAAATTTATACTAAAAATCACTCATTTGGTCATATAGAAAATTCTTCCATTTATTATTTGCCACGATAGTATGCTTTTGAAAATAATGAGGGATCCTCTAAAATTAAAAAATTACTTATAAAAACAAATTTCTAGTGTGAACAAAGGAAGTATGATCATATTTTTATTGTACTAGAATTTTTTCCACCATCATCTTATTTTTCAACTCTTAAAACAACACATGTTATTTACTCCTATAATTGATAATGATATTTATTGAATTTTGTACAAATTATACTAACCCAACTTTAAAAAATTATTAAAAACATTAATAAATGATTAAATACACGATAATAGTCATATTAAACTTTTTTTTTGCAGCCATATTATCCGGCACCAAAGGGTGTAGAACCGAGCCAATACGTGATGAGGAAGGTTGCGCCGCGGCGGGTGTGGCCGCCGATAGCCCTAGGGGCGTCGATAGCTTGCTGGTATGAGCACATCTCAAGGACGGTGTGCCTACTCATATGCAAGAACCATCGCTTTTGGGAGTTTCTAACCAAACTTGTCACCAGAAATAGGTATTTTCCTCTCATTTTTTTCTCACCAAACTTCAGTTCCTTGAGTTGTTTTTCTTTGTTTAACCATAATTACGAATCTTTCACCAAAAGGAGAAAAAAAATGTTGAACACCCTTTGACAATTGTTTTGATTTGATTTTTGGTGTAACCGTTTTGTTAGGTTCGAATTTACGAATACTTCTATTTCTAACTTTTTAATTTGTTCAATAACAACATTGGTTTCGACTTTTAGGTTTTTGAGTCAGATATATCTCTAAAACATTCCATTTGTTTTTGAGTCTAACAAGTGTAGTCCCTAAATAGATTTCATAGACTTATTAAATATAGAATTTAATTTTGTGACTAATAAAACATTTAACTATCTAATTTATTCACGAGCTTTCAAAAATCATATAATGAATTAGAAACCTAATTAAGTAAAAAACTCAAAATTTAAGCCTTTCTTAGTAACCTTTTATTTTTTAGTGTTCCTTTTTTAACAATGAATTAAGTCTATAAATACTACTTTCAATAGTTTTCTAGCGGTCCAACATACATTTTGAAAGATTTTTCAAATTTTTAAATTAAATTTTAAAAAAAGTTTTTAAAAACTTATTTTTTTTATAATTAAATTAAGCTACTGTACTAGATTACATTTTTTAAGTAATTAATACCCACAAAGAAAATTGTTAGTGAAAAATCATCATTTTTATTTTCCTTTAAAATCCTTCTCAACTACATAACTCAAATATAATAGTCAACCATTTTAAGATATAGGGTGCATGTGGCTCAATTGATATAAATTCGTTGATTTAATGTTCACTTCCTTCACTTTCCATCATAATATTGCAAATATATATATATATAAAAAAAAAAACAATAGAGATTCGATTTTCCTACCTACAAATTATCCAAAAAAATTTTGATATTTCTATAGAAAAACAAAATTGTAAGTTCATTGATGAGATAGACCATCCTACAATATTTCTCATCCAATCTGGTCTAGGTCAACCAAGTTTATGATTCTAGCCGGGTCCGAGTCAAGTAATATACAACCCTGGTCCTTTAACACAACTTGATGTAGTATCTGATCCTTTTCAATTATTTGAACTCAATGTCCAAAAGTTTTAATTTGTCAGGAACTTGGGTCCAAGTTGTAGCATTCGTTTAGTTAACATATGGGTGGGTTTGGATCCTTTTATTTCCAATTTTACTAGAAAAAATTTATAGAAATAAAAGTAAAAGTAAAATTTAATGCAGTTATGTATTATATATATTCTGATGTACGTTACAGGCATGCAGGAAAAATAAAACACCACAAAACTGACACAAAATAAGCTAGTAAATGATATTTTGTGATTTTTGCTTCTTGTAATTTAATGCTAGCTACTGTAACTCTTTACAGGATAGTACCTTTTTAGAGTGTTTTAATTGTAAATCCCAATATAATTCTATAAATAATACACACAAATTACAAGATCCATGGTTAAATCCCAATTCTTACGATGATTGAATTTAAATTTTAAAAAAAAATGTTAAAGTAACATTTTGTTGTTTGTACTTTAGGCTTGTTTAACTTCAAAGTTCTAATATTTATCCCTGTATTTTCAAAAAATTTTAAGTTTAGTCTAGTTTATTATTGGTTTTTCCAAAAAAAAAATTATTTATTAGTATTTTTGTTATAAATTTAGAAAATATAATCACATATTATATTTTTCTTATGTGAAATTATTATTTATTATTTTAACGGATTGTGATTAACAAAATGTTAAATTGTAAATTTGGTCCTTATAGTTTGATAAAACTTGCATAAATAATTTTGTAATTTTTGCTCAACCAACTATTTATTAGGTTTCATCAGATTATAAAGATTGTTATAAATTTTTTTTCCCAAAAAAGTTTAAATTTTTTTTTAGAAAAACATAGAACCTAATTTACAATTTAACCTAAAAAAATCAATTTTGTTTTATTGAGAGTATAAATATCAAAATGGAAGAAATCATGTTTAAAAAATTAGTATTTTAATCCAATAGATTTTTTTTTTTGTTTTTTTTCCTCCTCATCACAGCCTGTCATATTAACAAGTGGATATTTATATTTTTCAGAATAGAATCATTTTTAGTGGAGGGTTTCTTCGCCCACACGCACAACGCCGCGTGGCACACACTCCACAACGTCATATGTGGAACCGGTGGAAAGATAGAGAGATATTTGGACGCCGTCCGAGAGCGCGTGAACTGCCACATCAACATATTCCACGGCAGCGACGACGACGTAGTTCCGGTAGACTGCAGCTACAACGTGAAGGCGCGTGTACCAAAGGCGCGTGTGAATGTTGTGCAAAACAAAGACCACATTACAATCGTAATTGGAAGACAAAAAGCCTTTGCTAGAGAGCTTGAGGAAATTTGGAGCAATTCAAACGCTTAAATAAAAAAAATAATAGTAATGAAGCAAATATTATTATTACTGTTATTATTAATATATCTTAATCGTAAATTAAAAGTTTTTTTTTTAAAAAAAAAAAAAAGAAGAAGAAGAAGAGAAATGGACGATATTAAAAATTTAAATAACCTCAAAAGAAGGTTTTAAGAGAGTTATGTAATTCTTTTTCTTTAGTAATGTGTAAAAAGTTTGTATTTTGTGAGGCCAAAGCCGTGTGAAAGTATTTGAAATACCCCATAATATTGGGTGTACTTCGAAATTGATGTTTAGCAATAAAAAAAATGTCAATCATATATAAATATTTAGTAATTTATAAAATATTAGGGGATTTATTAACGGGCCAAGAGTACGTACCTTCTTCAAATGGTAATGTTTTATATTTTTTTTTTCTAAAAAAGATGTTCATGTTTGACAAACATGTATATTAATTTTCATTTCATATACAAAATTTGTACTTGTATTTTAATTTTATATTATTTTTTTTCCTTTATCACATATACATATAGAAAGATATGAATAGTTTTTTTATCTTTATGCAAATTGATTGAATGATTTTTGCTAATATATTTAGGTGAACAAATTTATAAGGATTTATAATAATTTTGTAATTATTATTACTTAATCTAGATATGCATTTGAAATTACATTTATATGAAGATTGAATCATAAGTTTTAGTTGCTAAGTTTTGAAAAGTTGTTCTTAATAAATTTGTAACCTTTTAGTTCCTAAAAATGTCTAATAGATCTATAAATTTTAACCTTATATCTAATAAATCTTTAAAATATTAAAAATATTTTAAAGATTAATGGTTTTAGAACAAAAAGAAAAAAAAGATGGTGTCTAATTAAATCTTAAATTTTATATTTTGAAGTGAAAAGATGCATTATTATTATTATTATTTTAAATATCTAACCATGCCTATTAAGTACAAAGTTAAATTAGTGTCAAGTATAATATTTAATTTTTAATATTTTTGAATATGCAAGAGACCTATTATATGCATAGTTGATATGTTAGGAATATGTTAAACACAAAAATCAAGAAATCATTCACCCTTTAAATATTTTTTTTAAAGTTTAGAAACTATATATTAACACAAATCTAAAAGTTCATCGGCTAAACTTCTAATCTTATATACATTTGTGTTTCCACTGAATTGAAGTTCTGAGTCTGCCGTTGATCTTGAGAATATTTGTATGTGAGATGTTGGATAATCAAAGAAGATTGTGTTTAGTTGTGTATGTGAAATGCTATATTAGAATTTTATATGAAAAAAACTATGTTTGTGTATTTAATTTATAGAATTAGCATGATAATCTTACACAAATTTAGTAGATTAATCAATCAAACATATCATTCAATATATTGATAAAAATTAATTAATTAAGAATAAAATAATCATTTTGATTATAAATATTTGAAAAATGTATAATAATAATTTTCATATTAGTTATAATTTAATACTTAATTATTTTTAGTTAATTTAGTGTTGGTAATTAGAAATTTAATTTAAGTTTAATTAATCAATAAAATAAAACATATTTTAAAATATATTGAAAGTGAAAAAGTAGAGGAAAATATGGTAGGTTAATAGTNATATAATTTTGATATATTATAATGAGTGAAATAACATAAATTAACCACAATAAATAGTTAATTGTTTATAAATATTCAATAACTAATTAATTATAATAATTTAAAAATGAAGATTGTTGTATTAGTTTTATTTAACTAATCTTAATTACCTAATTACACATATTTAAGATACTGGTCACTAATTAATCAATAAACGCAATAGGTAATCACATTCATTTAATGAGTTTTTATTTATAAAATTAATTAATTGCATTGATTTTGGTAAATTAATATCAATTAATTATAGTTAAATAATTATATTCAAAATAAAAATTAAATGAATAAGGAGAAAAGAAAAAAAATCATCATGGAATACTCACTATTCATCTTGAATTCCCTTAAGCCATATTCTGAATTCCCTTGAACCAAACAAATCTTAATATTGTATCTCATGAATTTAGATGAAGTGTTGAGGTATTATTTTGGTTGAAAACATAAAGTGCTATATCCTATTTTTGTTCTTAAGTGAAATGCTTGTTAGATTCTATTGCTAGGCTAATTTTTTAACCTTGAATCTTGTCATTTGTTAAAAAAAGTATCTATTTTTTGTAATATCATAGATATTTCAAAACTATTTTTAGAGTACAAATCTATTAGAATTTTGGATAAAAATTGAGATCTATAACATATGTGGCATAGTGATCTGGAATGATGTGGGGCTGCTCGAGTCCCACTTTTTGTCTTAGGTGACTGTCACATCAATTATAAGGTCTTAACTTTGGTCAAACATTTAAACAATTTTTTATTTTGAAAATAGTTTTGAAACACTTATGAAATTTCATTGATGATATTAAATTTTTTAAGAGAATATGAATATTTTTTAAATAATTAAACATTAAGTAGGTTAAATTTTCTTTTTGGGTTTTTTCCCCCCTTTTTAGAAGAAGGTTATTTTTTATTTTTTTATTTTTGGTGTTTTTTTTAGTATAACAACGGTAAGAAGAAAAGATCGAACCTTCCACCCCTAAAGAAGAAAGTTATATCAATTACCATTGAGTTAAGCTCATTTTAACTATTAACGAAGTTAAATTTCTTTTTACTCTTTCATATAGTTCTTTGCTGATGAAATTGACATTTTAAAGTATGAGTTCTAAATAGATATAGGACCCGTTTGAACTTATTCAAGAAAAAGTGCATTTAAAAAAACTCATTTTTATTTAAATTTCTTTGACAAAAATGGTTAAAAATACATTTCAAAAATTATTTTGAGTGGTTGGTAAACATTTCAATTTTTTTCAAAAGCACTTATTTTTTAAATTAAATATTTGAACATGTTCCAAACACATCCATAATCTAATATGTTTAGTGAAGTTTGGATTTTTTGAACCAATTATTTGTGAATTTTCACAACTTAAATTATGAATTAAATTGAAAGTCCTTTCTAAAATCAACACCGGTGATTCGAATTTCCAAAACATGTAAATTAATTCTAAAGGCAGCATTAAATACAAACATTATTATAAAAGAAACGATGCTATAATTTAATAATATAGCAATAAGTTGATCTTGCGTAACTTATGTAGCACTCATTATAATTTACGGAATAGGATTCAATAGTTATTGCGTAATGTTATAATATTTATTGAGAAACTTATTCAACGAAAATTTTCTAAAAAAATGGTACTCAACTTAAGAAGGATTTAAATGAAATTGAGGGTCAAGTTAAACGTCTTTTATCTTTTATTATTAATCCTTTAGGTATTTTCTTATTTACAATTTTAATGTCAACTCAAACATGTATCCTCATGAAGGTGAGTTTAGCTCATAAATTAATATGACCTACGTATTTAGAGGTCGAAGGTTTGATCTCTCATCTTTGTAGTTTTTGTAATAAGAGAATTAATTAATTAATTTAAAAAATTATAATTAATTAAAATTTCACTAATTTTTTATTATTACTAAAATTTAATTTAAAATTTTCACTCAATAATTATTTTTAATTAAAAATAGACATTAATGTCAAATATTAAAAGTGACTATTTAGTTAAAAAAAAAATCGAGGTTATAAGTATAAATCTCGAAAACTAGAGACCAAATAGAAATAACTCAAATCTAAATAGTAAAATTGTAACATTTTAGAACTTAAGGACTCAATTAAAAATTAAACTCAAAATTTACGGAGATGAAATGTAATTATCTCTCTGATGTTCGTGGGTTGGATTGGGTTGAAGGACTTTTTAGACCTGACCTAATTGTTCTAAGTAATCCTCTTAAAAAATGAACACAACCCAATCCAGCCATGAAACATTTGGGTTGGATCGGTTTGAGTTACTCGGGTTATTTATTTAAATTTTTGTTTTAAAAAGAAGCAAAATTATTAATACGTAAAAATTTGATTTAAGTATTTTCATATATTGAATTAATATTAACAACTTAATTTCAATTTATATAATGCAAAATATTTTTTCAAAATGCTAAAAGAAATTGTTTTTAGAAGTTATTGGAGAATAAATGATAAAAAAAAACTAATGAAATTAAATAAAACTAAAATAAAATATATGTATATTTAAATGTATCATAATTTTTTTTAAAAAAATATATATTTTAAAGTTAATAATAAGTTTGAATTGGTCCGATTAGTTTGAATTATTATAGGTGAACTCATGAACCAACCAAATCTATAAAATTTTTATTTATTTGAACTCAATCTAACCCCAAAGAGTTAATAACTCAATTCAAACCGTACAAATTGAATTGGATCAATTTTTCAAGTCATCTATACCCTTAATTATCCCAATAAATAAATAAATAAATAAAATCAATATGGGAGCCACTATGTCGAATATCTTCATTCTTGACGTGCAAAGTTTCAAACAGACGAAGTAAAATCTTTCAATTGGACGAACTGGCAGCTGGATTCAATCTATTGTTACAATCTTTTACGTTAAAATTATATTTTCAATCTTTGTAAATTTGGTTCATAAAAAATTGTTTAATAAATTTCTATATTTTTTAGTTTTTTATTATAGTTTAAATTTTGAAATGAATTAAAACTAATTTACATATAAGATATCAAACTTAATTTGATGTTAATGGAATTTTGACTATCAATATCTTTTTAATTTACTAATTTAGAAGATTTTTTTTATAATTGTTTTAAATTGTAAAATTGCTAAAAATATTTTCAAGTATAACAAAATGTCATTGTCTATCCGTGGTAGACGGCGATAGATATCTATCACTAGCACTGATAGATGTCAATAGACCACGACAGGTATCTACCCTGATGATATTTTGCTATATTTTTCGTTAAGTTGATTCATTTTCCTTTATTTGAAAATACCATTGTTTTCAATTTCCAATTTCTACAAACTTAATTGATTGTCGAAATTTACTAACTATATCTAGTAACTCTATGAACGTAGAAAATTCAGAAGTTCAGAGATTAAATTTGTAAATTTAAAAGATTAGAGTCAAATAAACATAAATTTTAAAGTTCAAGGATTAATTTATAGTTTAATCTAGTTTTGATTGTTTACCATGCGATATAGATTTTTTTTTTTTATTTTAAAATACTAGTTAAATTACAACTTCAATCCCCAACTTTTTGTCTTGTATCTAAAATTGTGTAGTAGGTTTCTAATTTTTTTTTTGTTAGAAATAGGTCTATTAGCATACAATTTTGTGTCTAATAAATCGTTTACGCATTGAATAATTTTAAAAATTAGTGGATCTATTAAATATAATTTCTTTTGTCTAATTATGGTGGCCATAAAATTTTATTTTATGTATTGCAATAGATTTGTGCAATTTATAATTTTTTTAATAGGTCAATGACCTATTACACATAAAGAAGGTTCAATACCCTTTTTCTTTAACAATATATAGGGTGAGAGATTGAACTTCTGACCTCAAGATCATTGTACATACTTAAATCTCGTATCTTGTAGACTCATGCTTTCCAAGTGACCCTAAAAAACTTTAGCCATGAGAACTTTTGTAAATGGATCAGCAATGTTACACTCCGAGGCAATCTATGTGATAATCACATTTCCTCGTTGAACAATCTCCCTAATGAGATGATACTTATGCTCTATATGTTTTCTACATTTGTAATTACGGGCTCCTTAGAGTTTGCCACTGCACTACTGTTATCACAATAAAAGGTGATGGACAAAATCATGTTCGGAAAAACTTTCAAATCTGCCAGAAAATTTCTGAGCTACACAGCTTTCTTAGCAGCCTCACAAATAGCTACATATTCTGCCTCCATTGTGGAATTTGCAATATCCTTGCTTGATGTTCCATCATAGTATAACTCCTCTATTCAGAGTGAATACTGATCCTTATGTGGATTTCCTAGAATCCTTATCAGTCTAAAAATCAGAATAAGTGTATCTTGTAATGATCAAATCCTTAGCACCATATACAAACATATAGTTTCTCGTTCTCCTAAGATATTTGAGAATGGTTTTGACCGTTGTCTAGTGATCAAATTCTGGATTGGACTGATATCTACTGACCACTTCCACTGCATGGTAGATATCAGGCTTAGTACACAACATGACATACATAAGGCTACCTACCGCAGATGCATAAGAAATCTGTCTCATCTTCTCAACCTCTTGATGTGTTTTAGGACATTGTTCTTGTGAAAGAACAATTCCATGCCTAAAAAGGTAGTAAATCTTTCTTAGAATTCTACATCGAATACTTGATAAGAATTTTGTTAATATACGATGCCTGAGACAAGGTTAGCATTTTATTCTTACGGTCCCTTATAATTTGGAATCCCTAGAACATACTGAGTTTCACCCAAATCTTTTATTTGGAACTGAACAACTAACCATTCATTAATTTTGGTCAGAAAACCTACATCATTTCCAATGAGTAGGATATCATCCACATACAACACCAAGAAAGCTACTAAACCGTTAATGATCTTCTTGTAAATACAAGGTTCATCAACATTTTGATTAAAGCCATATATTTTGATTGCAATGTCAAACCTCATATTCCAAGATTTAGATGCCTGTTCCAATCCATAAATGGACTGATTGAGCTCACAAACTTTTTGCTCTTAACCCTGTACTATGAATCCTTCTAGTTGAGTCATGTAGATTATCTTTTCAATATTACCATTCAAAATGGTAGTTTTGACATCTATTTTCCATATCTCATAGTCATAATATATGGCAATAGACAAGAGAATCCGAATAAATTTTATCATAGCAACAAGAGAGAAGGTTTCTTCATAGTCCACCTTCTCAACTTGGGTATAACTCTTTGCTACTAATTTAGCCTTAAAGGTTTGCACCTTTCCATCTACACCTCTTTTCTTCTTGTAGATCCACTTACATCCTATAGATTTTACCCTATCAGGTTGGTCTACAAGTTCCCAGACAGAACTGGAGTACATAGACTCCATTTTTAGATTCATGGTCTTAATCCATTCATCTTTGTCAACATCTTCCATTGTCTTTTTGTAAGACAACAAATCCTCATCATCATCATTAATGATATTTTGGGCTTTTGCTAAACCCACGTAGCAAACAGGTGGATTCACAACCCTCCCAATACATTGAGGTAATCTCAACTCTTGAGATGAATTAGTTTGACTAGATGAACCAAAATAAAAAAACTCTTGTTGATGTACTAGCCTCTTCAACAACTCTTGTTGAAGTTTCAGTAGTATTATCAGAAATTTTTCTTTAAATTATTTTGTTTAGTGGTTTTTGATTCCTCATGTGTTCTTCCTCTATGAATTTAGCATTTGTTGATAACTCTAAATGTGTTTCAAAAACGATCTTTGATGGAACGTTGTTCAAAATATAAACAGTCTCCACTACAAATCCCCAGAACGAGTTAGGAAGTTGAGCATAACTTATCATAGACCTGACCATGTTCAACAAGGTTCTATTTCTCCTTTCTAATACACCATTCTGTTGAGGTGTACCAAGGGCTGAGAGTTTGGATATTATTCCATGTTCTATCATATAATTCTGGAATCTTAAGTTCCTATACTCTCCACCACGATCAGATTGTAATGTTTTTATCTTTTTACTTAACATGTTTTCAACCTCAATCTTATATTCTTTGAATTTTTCAAGTGCTTCAGACTTGTGTTGCATTAGGTATAGATACCCGTATCTTGAATAATCATCTATAAAAGAGATGAAATATTCATACCCTTCTCTTGCTTTTACATTCATCGGACCATAGATCTGAATGTATAAGTTCCAAGGTTTCTTTGGCTCTATAACATTTTCCAGTAAAAGGTTGTTTTGTCATCTTGTCTTCAAGGCATGACTCACATACAAGTAAAAAAAAATTTCTTCTAAACTATTTAAAAGTCCATTTTCACCAATGTCTCCATTCTATTGAGATTAATGTGACTTAATCTTAGATGCCAAAAGTGAAATTTTCTTTAGGGGAAATCCTTGGTCTCTTAGCAATTGTTGCTGTTATGAACATTTTAGTATTTAAGATAGCCTTTGTAACTAACGACCGTAGTACATATAAGTTACTTTCTTTTGAAGCAAATCCTATCTCCATTCTGTTTTTTAAAATAAACACTTTACTTCTAGAGAAGGAGAGAGAATAATTTTGCTCAATTAAACAAGAAACAGAGATTAAATTCCTTTTCATATTAGGAACTACATGTACGTCATCTAATAACATATATCGTTTCTTGTCCAAAAGTAACTTAAGCCTGCCTGCGGCAACAACTGAAACAGTCTCACCAGTGCCAACTCTTAAAGTCATCTCCCCAATTTCCAATTCTCTCCAAGAATTAAATCTCTAATAGAAAGAACATACGTGATTAGTAGTCCCTGAATCAACTATCTAGTCAGTATCATTATTCTTTACTAAGAACAACTCGAGGACAAGTAAATCAAATTTACTGTCATTAGATTTCTTCCTATTCTGAAGAGCAGTGGGATCAACTTGAACATCCTTATTATGAACTCCAAGTTTTTCCTCCCAGGTCAAACCTCTTTGATAAACTTCGTTAGAGTTAACAACTTTTGTCTCCTCTATTTGTCTCTTAACATTCAATACGGACCAGAGTTCAAATATGGAGCTGACATTATTAGTTTCGTCTATATCAACCCAATGCTACTTGAATTGTGAGGACACTCGCTCATAAAGGAACCGGTGAAGGTCCTTTGTGAAACTGGGGATCGGTCCTAAAATCCCAATTTTTTATAGAAACATACAGGAAAAATTATTCATTAATCAACAATTTAAAATTTATAGCATGCAATTATAATTGAGAAAAAGAAGATGGAAAGATTAACTATAATGACCCGACTTCCTAGGACTCAAGCTAAGCCATTACTAAACGCATGCATGGAAGTTAAAACGATATCCTTTTTATAGCGAAATAAATGCTAAATAAATAAGGTAACTTAAAAGATCTTCATTAAATTCAAATATTAAAATCAAATGATAGGTTACCCATAAGTCATAAATGGAAATAAATAAATCTAAAAATAAATCTCAAACGATAAGTTTCAAATGTCAAGACCAAAAGTTAAAAACACAAAAGAACTCTTAAAACATGAGCGGAATAATTAAAATTGATCCCCAGTGGCTCGTTCATGGATTCCTTTTGTCATTCGCTAGCACGTTCCTACCCTTACCTGAAACATAAACATGAGAAAAGGTGAGTATAAAAGACTCAGTAAGTAACCCCACTATTCGTGTCAGGCTAGGCATTTATGTCCTCTAGATATCTATGGTGGGATATAAGCATGCCCCTAGTCCCCATGGGACACATATATACATGAATATCTGAATTTCATCTTACTGTAGTTAAGTATACCCACTACCTCTAGTAAGTCTCGTAGGACCCAAAACCTCTGGTAAACCCCAAAGGAGACACCACCTTTAGTGAATCTCAAAGGAAACACAACCTTTGATGAATCCCGAAGGAAAGCACCACCTCTAGTGAATCCCAAAGGAAACACAACCTTTGGTAGACCCCGAAGGAAATCACCACCTCTAGTGAATCTCAAAGGAAACACAACCTCTAGTGGGTATCTAACTAATAGTGAGGACGCTATTACTATTGCAATATCATAGGCATCATGACTTGGTTCTATAACATGAACATACATCTCATCTTCCTTAGATCAAATAGAATCTCATAGAATAATAATATACTCAAATTATGCTAGCATTCAAATATCTCTATGCGCATTTAGTCTTTTAAATCCTCATATTAGCAAAGGCATACATGAACATTAAATCATCAACAATCTTCAGTAAATCATAACTATGTTGCTTGGCACGTGGGCAGTTCTAGTAGTAAGATTACTTATCTTGATACTAGATTCAGATATCGATCCAAGCGGCAGTCTTCAATAATCAATCTTTGAATTCAATTTCCCAACGAAGGTTGAGCAACAACTACCCTCAAGATTCCAATCTCCAAAATCTTCCTTCAATCAGACCCTGCTTCTAACTTTCAATCCATTTCTTCCTTCAAATTTTCAATTCACAAAGAATTTAATTAACCCCGTTCCACAATGAAATTAATTCTTGACATTAATTTCAAAATTAATTTGTGTGACATAACCCCCTTCCAAAATGAAATTAATTCTTGACATTAATTTGAAATTAAATTTGGGTGACATAAAGTCCAATTCCTACAAATTCCCTTTGATTAAACAATTAAATTGAAACATCCCTTTCTTAATAATTGAATCTCAGTAATCCAATTAAATTTCTAAAATTAAAAAATGATCTCGAATATTACAAAATACTGAAATTACATTACGAACAAAATTTTAGGATGTTACACTAACCTTTGAAGATCCAATCTTCTTCGTGTGATCTCTCTTCTCCAAAATGTTACGAGCTGCAATGTACTTGAAACCCTAATTGGCCACCATCAACCAGAACCTTCTGTATTCTCTGAAATGAGAATCCAATGAGTTGTGTGGGCTCTTGGTATTTTGGGAGAGAGAAAAATTGAAAGGAGAATTGAGAGAAGGAGAGGGTGAGATTCAAGTAACTCTTTTCTCAGAAACACTTCTGTATTGTCTTTTGTAAATCTCAAGAGCAAGAAGGAGAAAACCTAACCCTCTACACACTTACCCACACATGCATGTAATAGAGAGAAAAAGGGGAAGGAGTTACAACTCCCTCCCAAAAATATTTTTCAAAATATAAATAAATTAAAAGAAAATTTATTTTAATAAAACACTTAATATATATTTATATGATAACTGCAAACCATATAATATATATTAAACTTTATGTTATATAAAATGTAACATATAACTTATAGTTTAATATTGTATCACATACAATATAACCTATAGTTTTCATTCTCTCATTAATACATGATATTTAATATAAATCTTATTTATACTAAATTTAATTATATCAATCAAATTAAAATAATTAATATTTGAATCATATTCAAATATGTATTCCCTTTGAAATAAACTTTATATTATAATGTATCATATATAATTAAATTAAATTAATTATATCATATATAACTTAATTAAATTAATTATGTCACATATAATTAAATTAAATTAATTATGTCACATATAATTAATTCCTTCAATTAATTTGAATAATTCGAATTAATCCAAAATTGATTGTCATTTAATCCCTGTTGATTTACAAAAGGGACCTCATGAACCTATAGCTTGAAGCTCCAATGGTACTTGAATAATTAATTAAACTCTTTTGAATAATTAATTAATTAATTAAATTATTCAACATCCATTAACTGTGGGGCATTTCACTAAAGAATGATAGCTGCACTCTTCACACTACAGATATATTTCTGTTTCCATCGGATATAACTAGTCAACAGAGCGATGACCCATCACAAATTGCACGTAAGTACAACTAAGCCAAAATTATTGTTTTGCCTCTATAGTTACATCTAACTCCTTAAGTACCACTGATTCCTCTAATGAGCAATAAATCATAGTCCAACTAT
This sequence comes from Benincasa hispida, assembly GCF_009727055.1. Lineage (NCBI taxonomy): Eukaryota > Viridiplantae > Streptophyta > Magnoliopsida > Cucurbitales > Cucurbitaceae > Benincasa > Benincasa hispida. The sequence goes on from NC_052360.1 coordinate 2,760,086, forward strand.
GACTATACCTATTTTGGGCCAGGAGAGGGTGTGACATCACATTGTTCAAACCCCAGAATCAACCCTTAAGGGAGCAAATTATCTACTTACCCTGACCTCGGGGGAGGAGTGAATTCCGTCTTGTGTAGCTGTATTCCCGACTCCTCAATCAGATGAATCCCCAAAATGGTAGACTTATTGAGTTGACGATCTGCCCATTCTCATCCATACAAATCAAATGACTTTCTTCTTAGGCAAGAGTTCACAAGTCACTCACGATTCAGGTCATGTCACCTATGGTCATCCTGGTGAAATGTAAATTTCAATTATGAACGGTGTTATATAATGAGACTAGTAATTTCATGGTCTAGTCTTATACAAACTCCTTTGTATAGAATATCCCCGCTCACATGTCTCCATATGAATGATCAGGATCAGATCATTTGTAGCACTTTACAACAATTGTAATATCTACAAAGTGGGTCGTATTTGTAGTCTCACCAGGATAAGGTATCCAACCTTATCCATCTACTACAAACTATTTATGTTATCACTTAAACGTGAACCACCTGTATGTCTCTACATACATGTTTAAGCTATATATGATAACCTTGGATGTTAGTTTATTGATTTGTTGGTTTAATGCAACTAAATATCAAATAAAACTTCTCATATTTTATTAAATAAATAAAATATTTGTACAATGCAGGTACAAACTACATGACCCTATGAGATTTAGGACATTAACCCCAATAGCTCAAATAACTCTTATATTGATTGCACAATCTGAAGTGTAGTGACCCTGCTCTTAAATCTTTTGGCCAAGGCATCAAGTATGCTCGTTAAAATGTGAACTTGAGCCTCAAGATTGGACTTCGTCCACCTTTTGTATGCATCACGAACATTTCATGTTGCCTCAAGGGTTGGAACTAGAGCACATTCCTCAGTCAAGACGAAGTTAAGTCGTTAACCACATAGTTTTATTCGATTCTTTCCAATTTTTGTAATTGAATTTAGTCAATATTTCAACATTGAGAAGGTTTATTAAAGCGCTAGTCATTTTTGCTGATAGAAAAAAAATTACTTATTTTAGACATTTATGCAAAAATTCATTTTAATCCAATAAGTTTAGCAAAAACTAATAATGAACCCAACATTATTCTATTTTGTAATGATGCTTTAGTTATTTAGGAAAAAAGCCACCGAAGGATGGTTAGTTACCCATTCTCTGAATTGAGACACTTCTTAACTAATCATTACATCAAAATAACTTTTATTCCTTTAACAATTAGTCACCATTGATTTGGTCAAGAAATCATTAACTTGCTTAACAATTTCTTGTATTTTAGACCGTAGAGTTTCGTCCCAATGAGTCAACCAAAGGGAAAAATCGATTGGGGCAAAAACTAAAGCGATCCTATCTAGAAACCATTTTTGAAGTTTGCCCCTACTATTACCCTAATGCATAAATCATCTGAAGGGGGACACTCCCAAGACGCCTCAAGGCCGTGCAAGAAGGTCTCATGATGCAAACCAAGGAAGGAGACTGTAGGACATGTTGACACATATCCTTTTCCCGCTTACTACAAACACTCTCTCCATTCACCTTGATATTGACTCATGCAAACACTATCCGAAGGGGGATGCACCCAAGGCACTTTGAGGCCAAGTATGAGTCCCACAGCGTAAACTTTTAGGGAGAACATGAGTGGAAAAAATTAACATATCGTATATATATTTTTACTCCCATGGAGTATTTTACAAAAATGTGTTTATTAACTTAGTACAAACCGGCTAATTAATTTTAACTAAGTCTTTGTTAACTTGCTCAATATAATGCTTATATTGAATATTTCAATAGTATGTGATTTCATTTGTCAAACTTTTAACGAAATTAATCACTTATTGCATGCTTATAAAATATTTACCTAATTCACCTTCCAGGTCGGTTCCTAGGTAGAGGTGTCCCATTTCTGTTAGCTTAAATACCTTAGCCTAGACAAAACTTTCCTTAGACAAAGATCCCTTATGGGCAATTATTTTATAAATTTAATTTCTTATTGGAATTCATTTTAATCCTATTAAGACAAATTAAAAGATTAACCTATTTTGAATCTCATTAGAAATGTGTTTAACATAAGTCTAGGTGAATTAATTTTAAACCATTTAAAATTAAATTGGACCTATGTTTGCATGCAACTCTTTACTCTAGATTTTAATTCTAATTTCATTATACCTATAACCCATTATAAAATAATAAAATATAAAATCTATAATTGCATTCAAAGACATTGATTAAAATACCATTTATATTTATCTAAGTAATGTCATACACAATGAAAAATTTATTTTAATTGAAAAATATAATACTTATATCTAACAATTATTAAATATGAATATCTATCATGTCATCAAACATTATAACAAATATAGCCTAGTATGATGCAGGAACATGCTTAATGTACCATATATCTAAAATAATATCACACTTATACTAAGACGTATGAGCATAATAATTTAATCATGCATCCCAAAAATATAACACTTACATTTTGACATGATGCATGAACATGTTTATCTTAAGGTGAGATTTTGAATCTAATAGCATACTTTGTGTACCATTCAAAAATAATTTAAATCGTACATCTAATGCATAATTAAATTAACAAAATAGCAAAGTTGACCGCTATTGACATTACTAAAAAATCAAATAAAATCTAAAACCGTAGATTTTAGAAATTCCTAAAAGAAAACGGAAAAGACAAAAAAAAAAAAAACTTCTTCTGTTCAGCAACGAGGGTGGATAAATCAGAGCTCAAAACAACAATCCAACCGTTCAAAATGAGACCTTAGGTGTCCTGAACATATTGACCAAATTTTTGCACGATCCAACAGTTAGAACTCTAGTTATCGACAACTTTGTCCTTGAAAAACTGCATTGCACTACATTGTTTCTCTCCTTCTTTTTCTTGTTGTGCCTTTGTTTTCTTTGGTTCTTTTCATAGCAACCTTTTGCCACGAAAGATACATATTCACAGACTCGATTTATAGTTAAAAAAAATACCCATAAATACTGGATTTTACATTGATCTCATCAATTAAAACTATAAATCTAAATGCTAAAAGTCTAAACAGTCAACCTGCAAACCACAATTAAAATCACATACATCTCATGCATATATTTTAAACGCAACCCACAATTTTATTATAATTTTGTTTCTAAAAAACCGAAAATCAAAATTGCACAAATTGGGCTTTGATACCCATTGAAAGGATCGAATCCCAAGCGGAAGCATGTGGTCACCTTGTAATTTTGTTTTCGATTTTATATATACAAAATAGGTATAAAAATAATAACATAATGGATAAACAATCAAGATTAGCATGCATTTAAGAGAAGAAAAGAGGGAAGAGCTAAAACTTACCTTTGTAGATTCCTAAATTTTTCACGATTTCCTCCGCAGCTTTTCCGGAACATCTCTTCAATGATCAAGAGACACCACCAGAAGTGAAACCTTGTTATTCTCTAGGATCCAAAGAATTGGATGTATGATCTCCAAGACTTGGAAGAGGAAAAAAAAGTTGTAGAGAAAAGAAGAGAGATTTTGAGAGAAGTAGTAGGAAACTAGGATTCATAGTTCCCAATTCAAATGTGTCACAAACATGGGTCATGAAGACCTATTTATAGAAAGGAGGAGTGACCCCCTTCTCCTAGTCTTTCCTATTCCTACTTTAGTTCTAATTTAATTAAATAAATTTTATTTAATTAATTAGTCCAATAATTGAATAACCATATATATTAAATCCAATTTAATATATAATTAATTAATTAATAAATAAACATTACATGTTTATTAATCTATACTTCTTAAAAATTAATTAATTAACCATTAATTAATCAATTAAACGACTATATTAAATCATATTTAATGTAGAATTAATCAACATATAATTATCACATATTTATATGTATACATCTCTTTAATATTTGAATCTTATACAAATATTTTTCTCTCTTAATTATAGATCAGATCTATAATTAACCATATTATATTAATCTCATTAATATGCAATTGATTTGAACAACCAATCCTCTTATATATCCTTTAATGAGCTAACAAAGGGACCTTATGGATCTACAGATTAGAAGCTCCAATGATATAAGAATAATTAATTAAACTCTTTAATTAAATTAATCAATTTTCATTAACTACTAGTCACTTCACTAAGACCGATAACTACACTCTTCGCACTGTAAATTTATTTTCGTGTCCATCGATATAACCAATCAACAGTGAGTTGACTATTCACAAATTGCTCATGACTATAGTTGGGTCAAAATACCATTTTATCCCTATAATTACATCTAACTCCTCAAATACCACTGATCTCTCTAATGAACAAACAGTTTATAGTCCAACTATAAACTAACACCTCTCGGGCCAATGAAAGATTGAGGCCTCAATGTTTAAGATCCAAAATCAGCTATTAAGGGAGAAATTTATCTACTTTCCCTAAGGTCGGGAAAGGAGCAAATTTCATCTTGTGTAGTTGTGTTTCCAGCTCCCTACTCAGACAAGTCCCCAAAATGGTAGGCTTGTTGAGTCGGCTAACAAGGCCACTCTCACCCATACAAATCAAAGGATTGCCCTCATAGATAGAAGTTCATAACTTACTCAGGATCAAGGTCAAGTCAGCTATGGTCATTCTAGTGAAATGTAAGTCTCTTCTAGCAACGGTGTTATATAGAGAGACTCTTCATTTTGCAGTTCGGCCTTATATAAACTCTTTGTATAGAATACCCCCGCTCGTATGTCTCCACATGAACAATCAGGATCAGATCATTTGTAGTACTTTACAATAATTGTAACATCTACAAAGCTGGTCGTATTCATAATGTCACTAGGACAAGGTACCTAGCCTTATCCATCCACTATAGACCGTTTAGGTTATCACTTAAACATGATCTACCTGTATGTCTCTACATACATGTTTACGCTTCATAAAATAACATTGAATCTTAGTTTATTGGATTGATTTAATGTAGTCTAAACATTAATAAAATACCTCTTATTTTATTAGATATATAATTTGTCTTTACAAACTACAAGATACACTCGATTTAGGATATTAACTCCAACACCTCATTAGTCATGTCAAGGATTTCTTCATGGGTATTTATATCCCCAACTAAGTCTTTTTTACTATTGACTATTTTTCCTTTTTTCGTGGATATTTATCTTTGAAATCACTAGTCTACCACGCTTCTAGTGTGTCCCAAACTCATTAGTAACATTTTGTTGTGTTGGGATATCAATATTCAGTGGAACATTTGTAGCTGGTATATGTGACTTAGTTACTTTCTTAGAATCTATAAATGCATCTAGTAGTTGATTTTCTATTTTTGGCAAATGAATTATTTTTAAACTTCAAGTTCACATTGATCTATACAAGGATCTAAGTAAGACAATAACGATGCATTCCATGTAATTTCTTTTTTCTAACTTCTTAATTCCTCCCCCTAATGTTGAAAATTTTTTCTCATTAAAATAGCAATCTGAAAATTGTGTAGTAAAGACGTCATCTGTCATGGGTTTAAGATATTTAATATTGATGGGGAATCATATCCAACATATATTCCTAACCTTCTTTGAGGACCCATTTTAGTACGTTGTGGTGCAACAATTGGAACATATACTGCTCATCCAAAAATTCTTAGATGAGAAATATTTGGCTCATGGTCGTAAGCTAATTGTAACGATAAGTACTTATGATAAGCTACTGGCATAATACATATAAATGATGCAACATGCAATATAGCATGACCCTATACATATGTAGGAAGCTTAGCTCTCATAAACAATGATCTAGCAATTAATTGCAAACATTTTATAAATGATTAAGCTAAACCATTTTGTGTATGAACATGAGCCAGAATATTCAACACTTATCCCAATTGACATACAATAATTATCAAAAGCTTGGGATGTAAATTCACCAGCATTATCAAGACGAATAGTTTTAATTGTATAAGCATGAAATTCTGCTCTTAACTTAATTATTTGAGCAAGTAATCCTGAAAATGCGAAGTTTCAACTTGATAATAAGCACACATGTGACCATCTACTAGATGCATATATTAATACCATAAAATATCTAAATGGTCCACTTGGTGGGTTAATAGATCCACAGATATCACCATGAATTCATTCTAAAAATGCAGGTGATTCAATCCCCATTTTAGTTAGCGACGGTCTAATTATTAATTTTCTTTGAAAGCAAGCATCACATGATAATTCATTAGATTGAAGAATCTTCTGCTTCTTCAATGGCTATCCATTTGAATCCTCAATAATTCTTCTCATTATTATCACTAAAAGAAATATGTTTTTTTTTTTTATAACTTTTCAATATAGCCTTTTTGAAAATAGACTATAAAATATTTGGTGAAAAAAAAAAGGTGGGGCATGAAAAATAAATAAAATTAACTGAGATGCCCAAAATTTTAGAATTTACGAGCGTCAGTCAAAATGTTTTCTCTGAAGAAAATCGAACACGAGGATTTCCATGAGTAGTGGAAAGATCATTCCAAATTACAATTGTATATAAACTTTACAATTATAATCTCAAATAGAAACATACGATTATGCATTTAAATACAGAAATTACAGCATGTTCTACAAATGATCAAGGACAAAAGTAATGCACTTTTGTCGACTCATCACAATGCTCCTTGATCACGAACGCTCGATCACAGCAACACCCGAACGCTCGTCCAACATGACTGCTACACTACACGATCACCGCGCACTCGAACTCAGTAATCGCCTTGGTCACGAACATCCCAACAACACGAACGGCCTCCACAAAACCTCGACAGTGTTGAGTTGAGTATGACACTACCAAGAAGGCTACCTTGGTATTCTTGGTGTGAGAATCTAGAGGGTGGGCTCTGGGTGGACTTGGTTTGAGGTAGAAAGTAAGAGAAAACACAATCGTGTAAACGATTGAGCAAGTGGGAGATGGAAAGAACCTATCGTATAGGTCGATGCCCAATCGTTTAGGAAAAGCTAAGCGATTGTCTAGCAAAAGCTATGCGATCGTTTAGCTCATCACTTAGACACTGAACACTCCACAATCATTTAGCTAACTCCAAGATGTCGCTTAGTAAATCCAATTTACTTGACAACTTCCGTGAGAATATTTTCGAGAGAGAAAATCTCAAATCAACAATTTTCAACATTCATTCATTACTAAAATTAGGAAAACGTTTTTTCTTTTATCTCACAGTTACCATGAGACCACCAATAACCTCCCACTCAATTGGTTATTAGAGAAAATGAGTTAATTATCTAATAACTAATATTATTATAAATATAAATGATAACTAACATACCATACTATATTTATAACCTATAGTTTTAATATTTCATCTCATGAAACATATAAACCATAGCTCTTTTTTGATTCCATGGTACTTAATGTAAATCTCATTTAAATTAATCCTCCACTAGATATATCTCATATATCATACCGATCATATCATATATAATCGAATTACCTCTTATTAATTTGAAAATTTTAAATCAACACCAAGAACTGGTCCTCAGCTGAATCCATTGAGTTACCAAGGGGACCTTATGGACCTATATCTCGAAGCTCCAACGGTACTCGAATAACTAACTAAACTCTTTAGTCACTGGATCCACCATCCGTTAATTGCCAGGTACTTCACTAAAGACTGACAGCTGAACTCTCCTTACCACAAATATCTTATGTATCCATCTTAACCAATCAATAGTGCAACAACCCTTCACAGATCGCTCGTAAGTACAGCTTGGTCAATAACCATTATGCCTCTATGGTTACATCTAACTCCTTAAGTACAACTGATGCCTATAATGAACATAAGTCATAGTCCTACTATGACTGAGTTCTCTCTTCCAAAGAGAAGCTGTGGCCACTATGTTTAAGCCCCAGAATCAGCTCTTAAGGGAGCAATCTCTCTACTTACCCCTGCTTCAGGAAAAGAGTGAATTCCATCTTGTGTATTGAGTTCCCAGCTCTTAAATCAGACAAGTCCCCAAAATGAGGCATGTTGAATTGACAATCTGGCCACTCTCACCTATACTAATCAAAGGACCGCCCTCAAAGGTAGGAGTTCTCAAAACACTTAGGATTAAGTTTGTGTCACCTATGGTCGTTTAGGTAAGATGTAAGTCTCTAGTGTCAACGACATTATATACAAAGTCTAGTCATCTCGTGGTCCGGTCTTATACAAACTCTTTGTATAGGACACCCCCGCTTGCACATCTCCACATGAATGGTCAGGATCTACCATGTGTAGTAGTTTACAACACTTGCAAACCTCTACAATGCGGACTGTATTCGTAGTGTCACTAGAATCAGGTATCCCACCTTAATCCTTTTACTACAGACCTATTTAGGTTATCACTTAAGGCATGATCCACTTGTATATCACATATACATGCTTAAGTTTACATAAGATAACCATGGAGCTTTTTTTCTTGGATATGAGTAAATACTAGAATGAAATAATAGTTATATTATTCATAAAACAATGTGTATCATTACAAACAACGAAACTATGGGAGAATTAGGACACGAATCCCAACATTCTCGTCCATGACAAAATTTCCTCTCTCTAAACCGAAAAACCTAAAAATAAAGATTGTGCAAATGCCAAGGTTATCTCAAAATTTATACTCGTCCATGGAAAAATTCCTCTGTCTGTACCTCAAAATTTTGTGTTCGCATTTGGTTGTGGGTTGTTGATTTTGTAGTCCTCCAGGAATGTTTTCATTAGGGGATTCTTATTGAAGTGGTGCCTAGCCCAATTTATATGGTAACGAGGTGTCATGACCTTAGTTCTTTAGCACTAGCACAATTGATGGAACCTCGCGAGCAATAGTACCAAGGCATGTGCATGGGCAGTACATGGGCGAAGAGCAGGGCAATGCGCATTGACAGGTGTGCATGATGCTAGTACGTGAGATCCTACAAGCCCCTATGAGGCGTTCATGCAACATACTGGCAGCATGTGCGCATGCGGGCAAGGCTCAAGTGCATAACAAGCTAATAGGAAGTTTGCACGAGCATTAGGTGTGTAGGAGGTACACACGAGAGTGTTAAGATGTGACTAAGGCTAATAGTGTACATGGCACATACGTGCACTTAGGCGCACGCACAACAACCAATAGCAGTAAGTGCGCACAAGCATGCACAATCGACACGAGCAACGGCACACTCCATAGGTGAGAGCATTAGGTGCATGGTCATACTTCTCCAACCGTGTGGTGCCATGATCTTTTCCTCAAACATGGCCAGCGTAGAGGCTAGTCCCAGTCAATACATTCTTTTCTCGAGTCATCTTACTTTGTCGAACCATCAAGCGAGATTCTTTCATTCTTAATCGAGCTTATGTAATCTTTTGTCTCATGACTCGCATCGATGATCCGTTTGACTATTCGTGCCGGAGAGCATACTTTTGCTCGCTTGTGACATTGTTTTAACCATATGTTCTCAACTGGACGCTTAGAACTTAGCTTGTCTTGGTAATGTATGTCACCTCTTTGTACAATCCACCATATCTTTTTCACCTTAGTTCTCGACCACTCGATCATTCCATACATCATATCGAGTTGGGACCTTACCGACATGAGTTCTGACCTATCAAGAGGTCAGTCCTACATCATCAAATTCACTGTAAGCTTTCTGCTTCCTTTTGAGTCAAGAACTAGTTAAGTTCACCAATCGGGATGAGTCTGTCTTCTAACTGAGACAAGACTAGCTTTTTGACGCCCATCGAGTGTCCACCGATATTTAAGGATGCCACCCTAAACCTTAGGATGACATACAACTTCATTTCACATTGGGACACAATTATCGAGAACTGCCTCTTGGGTCATTCACATTTACCAGGACTAATGGGACAATCATCAATAGAAACATCATTGTGGCATGACAACACTTGTGACCATACTGTATCATTTGAGGATACCGTGCCACTGCCCGGGCATATGTACCATCCTCCACTCTTCTCGAGAAGGTGCAATGTCGGCACATCTGTGCCATCCAACACTGTCCTTGAGTTACTCTTCCTCATAGGAAGTTGTCCAAAACACTAATCCCGTAACACTCGCCCATGCTAGGACACACTTCATGTGTCATGTGGTAGCTCATTTAGGCACCAAGGTCCAGGGGTGGTAGAGAACCAACACCATGCCTCCCCCTATAGTGTTTTTGAACATTTCTTAATTTGCCACCCATGTATATAGATTATGGCGAACAGTCACTCGCCAGCATAGAGCTTTCGTCTGAACTCTGATTGACATAAGATTTGACTTGCTTACATATTTCCTCAATACACATCTAACTCCAGAGCCACTCGTCAAAACTCGCAACGAGACTCTGACTACCAAGATCATGGCCCGGGACTAATCTAGCCTCAAATAAGCTCATCACTGGCACCACCAATGACACTTGTGCTTGGCTTCTTATTTGATGTTCAACCCGACATGTTTGCTCACTCTTCTTTGTGTGTTGGATGATGCATCGTCCTCCTCAATTGCATCATGGCACTTCACTTCTCTTGCCCTTTCTTTGGCCTAATGGATGACATCCTTTTAGATGTCATCATGCTTGCTTCTTATCTTATCCACTTTGTGGGAGTCTCAACCTACTCCATCATAGTGGGGTTGAGACACTAGGCGCGCGCTAGGCGATGAGCAGTAAGGCAACACACACATGGTGTGCGAGAGAGGTAGCCTTGGTGCCATCCTGGCACAAGTGATCAAGCGGAAACCCAAGGTGAGGTGAGCTTTGTCCGAGATAAGGGGAAACACGGTCTATCAAGCCCTTGGCTACATAACTTGTATACACGACACGTGGCAAGAATTTTTAGAAGCACTTAATAATAGAATATTATTATTAAACATGTTTGTCCAAATATGCTAGTGAGCATGAATATAGGCAAGAGTTATGGGCATTCATGATCATGTGCATCATGGGTCTTATTCCTTAATTTCTAGGAAGTTGGTCCTAAGAATATGTAAGTGGGAAATGGAAACTATAATTAGGAAGAGAAGTGAGCATGCCCCTCCTAAAATGTAGAAGATCATGGGTGATAATTTGTAGAAATACAAGTTATTTATACTGTTTTATTTAGATATTGTGGCTAAAAGAAAGAAAAGTTGCGTCGATAGTATAGAAATTGGTTAAGAAATGTGAAAATTATAAAATGTCATCAATATACCCACTAACACCATTGCGATGGTAGAATAGAGTGTTTCAATTTCTGTTTTGCAGGAAATCAGTCACCGCATGTGTTCAAGGCTCAAAGATAAAAGAAACAACACATCTACGTTGCATTGCACCCATCATTTAGAAATGAAGAGATGATCAACGCAATGACGACGCATGCAACAATCGATCAAGAGCTTAACGATCAACGCAATTTCAACTGCATGCGGTAAGCAAAAATAACACCGCATACGGCGATAGATCGAAGATGTAAAGAGCAACGCATTTGCGGAGGATTCTGACAAGTGTACAGCTTTCAGTTGTGCATTTCTGACAAGTTTATTGCATAACAGAAAGAATATTCACTCCGCCATTTCAGGAACTACCATAACCATACAGTGGGGACTACAAAGTTAAAGAGCCAAGCTTTGCCTATAAATAGCTCCTACAAATTCACTTAAAGATATACTTGAATACATAGAAACATGTATATATTGATCTGAGAGAGAGACTGGTCTGAAGCGATTTCCAGAGTAGATCTGGGATAATCACAAGACAAGGCTGAGAAGTGAGTCTCCGGACAAAGAATCCTTCCAATCCCTGCCGTTGAAGCTTTGTACGAAGGTCACTTCTACTAGAAGAGCAAGCCTGAGAGAGAAGCTCTCCTCTCCATTACTTTCACACACCGGCAAGCATAACCTCCGTTCAGATCTATGTCAAGACGTTGACACTCCTTCTGTATTTGTCTCTAAATCTTTATTTCATCACTTGTATTCATCTTCTTTACTCTATCATTCATACCATGTATCAGACGCTTAATCTTAGTATTAATTGTTATGATCATTACCATTATCATCTCTCTTTATTTTCGTTCATCTATAATCCATTTTCTCCGTGCCATTTTCCTAATTCCCTGGGTAATTAGCAAGAATTAAGCAAGTATATTAATTTGTGTTAAGGAAATAATTAAGTTTAGCTAAAGCATGCTCGATGCATCTTCACCTGTGAGAGCAGAAGTAAAGATGTTATTTTGCCTATTGAGAGAGAGTTAGAAGAATGCGTTAACTATAGTGAGAAGTACTTCCAAAGATGGAAGCAACCTTGCGTTCATCACGTTTATTCCTGTTTCACCATATAGATATGGGAACGCAACTGATCACCGAGAGGTGTACGACAAGGGAAAGCGGAACCTTAGTTGCCTCTTTAACGCAATTAACAAACTTGCGTTGTTTTTACTAGTTATTCTTTCTCTTTTTGATTCATCCATAAAGACTTACCATCGCATACCACGATCCTTTGTATAACTTCACGGTCAGTCTCGAACTCAGTATCATGTATCATGTATCATGTATCTTGTATCATATTAGTTTAGGATTTTATTTTCAACGCAATTTTATTTTATCAACGCAACTTTATTTTCATCGCACTTTAGATTTCTGTATAAACCAATTCTTTATTAATTGTAAAAACCAATCGCATGTATCACAAAAAGTAACGCATTAACGAAAACAATCCCTATGTTCGGCCTCGGATTATTCTGAGAAATGTGCGTTGGAATTATACTTGGTTTCAGCGCAAAGAAACTTGTGACACACATTACTCTATTGCATACTACAAGCATATCATTAACAACGCATATTTAGAAGTAGTGTGCATAAGCGATAATACAACATGACATTCCATTTTTTTACCGTGTCAATGGGACAAGGGTGAGTGGCCCTAAATCCTGAGTAGTGGGCGGTTAATTCCTATTAGGGCCACTCCCTCTCCTACTTCCACTCCCTTCAACAATATAAAATATTAACTTGAGGGTTGTCCAAGGCATCCAATCCTCTAGGCATTTTACTCCCTTTAGGAAGGATCCCTTGCTAAGGAAGTTCTCCGACATAGGGAGACTTTTGGTCTCGAGTCTCATAAATGTGGTTTGAATAGTCTTTAATAATAAAGTGTTATGTTTCCATGAAAGTACACGTGTCTCTCTCTTGCTTCTCTTTAGTCGATATACATTGTGAGTATGTGAGGATTAAAAATGCCTCTTGGGCTATTGAGTGTGTTTGAGTGGTTATGTGGATATTTTGGGCAAGTTTACTGTAGGCTAGTCAAAGAGAGTTCCTTGACATCGCACAGGGTTAAGGGCGAAAAATTCCATAGTGGGATTCTCCCCTGTAACAATTGGTATTAGAGCCAGGTTTCATTGAAGGGAACTTATACCTAGTTGTCTGAACATAACCTTTATTTCTGCTACTGTGATAGTTGGTATCAGAGCCATGTTTCATTCGGTGGAATCTAGAAGCGTAAGTTTTCCATCAAAAGAAACTTCCAACCAGGTATTTAGTTGAAACTTTCTTTGTTTCTTATACTAGAGTTTGTAGTGACAGTTGGTATCAGTTTTTCTACTCTACCTACGCTAAAAAACTGAGAGTTCCATTTCACACGAAAAGTGGAGATCACACGAGACTTCGAGAAGAGTTCCAATTTGCAAGGTATGTTTGTGAGCATATAAGATGCTTGGGAGCATATGTTATGGGTGCACAACATAATTATGTAAATGTGCATTACACAAGTTACTGAGGCAGACCGACGTTGAGGAATGGCGCACAAAAGGCAACACCTATGTGTGTGCACATAGCATACACAAAGATTGTTTTGGTGTGATATTAGGAGTAGAATTCCTAGTCAAGGAAAAGGTGTCCTTTGTATCTTATTAAAGTGGGGTGCTGGTCCCAGTGGAGATGGCCCCGAGCTTCATGAAAAGAATGACGATCAAAGTGAATGGTTCAATTAGATGCAAGTTAATGTCTACCCAACAATTTTATATGGGGTTACAGTAATGGATGCTTGCTTATATGACAACTTCAGTATACAAGCCATATAAGCATGAGGATGTGCTAAACATTGTGTCAAAGAACCTTGGTGAACCATAGACCATGAGATCGAGTGAAAGCCAAGATTTGAGCCTCTGTTTAAAGAAAATGAGCCTTTTGGCAAGCAAAGTTTTAAGTGAAACTAGAGGAGTCTACAAGGATGTGTGAAGCATGGTGCATCGAACAAGTTTCCAAAACATGAATATAGCAGTACTTGTTTTACCACATTGTCTAGGGCAACATTCTTCACTAAGTTGACCTTAGGTTGAGACACTGGAAGAAAAAGCAACGAGGAGATATTTTCTCGAGGATGGCTTAATCCATGTGAAAGATCGATGAGGGAGTTTCAGGAATTCAAGACCCTCAACGGGCAGGGCACACATGAGGAGAATGAATGATGGCGCCTTTACATCGTTTTTTCTTTTGGCCCAACATCCTCAAATATTTTAGGAGAACAAGGAACTATACGTTAGTGTATGGACCTAAGGATTTGATCCTTATAGGATACGCTGATTCTAACTTTCAGACTGACATAGATTTTAAAAAATCTACTTTAGGATCAGTTTTTACTTCTAACGGAGGAGCTATAGTATGGAGAAGTATTAAACAAAGTTGTATAGTTGACTTCACGATGGAAGCATAATACATAGCTGCATGCGAAGCAGCTAAAGAAGTAGTGTAGTTGCGCAAGTTCCTGATAGATTTGGAAGTGGTTCCAAATATGCATGCTCAGATCGGGAATTGATGTTGTTAAATCGATTCCAAGCCAAAACAAAAGAAAATTTATAATATCGAACTACTCCTATTACTACAAAGACGTAGCAATAGTGGTAAGTCCGAGTTGATCCACAGAGAAGCGCGATTGGTTTCGTTAAGTTAATTTTTCTAATAGAGCGATAAATGGGGGGTTTTGAGGTGGAAGGGATAAATGCGTGAAATTGAAATAAAATGCAATGGATAGATGAAACGGTGATGGATTCTTTTAGTTCTCGAATCAAGTAGCCATTCAATGTAATTTAAATCATTGTTTTGAGCCAATATATCATATATTCGAATTATTTATGCATAGCTACCCAATCGATGTGAATTAACTAATCTCTATAATTAAGGATGGAAAGCCGTGCCTAACTAACCTTCATGCCCCTAGATGCAACTGGGCCCTCAGCGGCCATAAAGAACTAGAAACACATGCATTAAAATTCAGGATTCAACTATGTTGATTAAATGTCAGGACAGTCGTGTTCAATTAATCAATATTTTCTTAAATCTAGATTAAATGTGCGATGCAAAGATTCATGGGCAACCTTAAAACCTAAGCATGATTATCTAATTTGTGCTACAAGGGTAAATTCAAAGCATGAACGATTACAAGGATACTTGCGAGCTTGAATTTAACTAGCGAATATATGCGTTCATGATAGGGGCATCAATCCAACCCATAAAAGCAAGTATAAATTAACCATGATTCAAGAAAAACATAATTTTGGATTAAAGCATAAAGATTGAACAAAAAAAAAAAAAAAACTCATCAAAATATAAGGAATGTTCAATCCAAGAACTAAACAAAAGATTACCTCATCGATTCATAGACAAACTGATGGGATACGTTCCAATACAAATTCATAATTCGAAAATAAAATAAAAACTAACCTAAAGATAATAAATATAGAAAGGAATAGAAGAATAAGGAAGTTTGACTTCGACCCCCATGCATTCACCTCCAAGAATCAGCATATTCCCCAAAAATTCAGCTACACAAGATGGAATTCACTTCTTCTCTGATTTAGGAGTAAGTAGATAAATTGCTCCCTTAAGGTCTGATTCTGACACTTGAGCAATGTGGCGCCACACCTTCTCTTGGCCTGAGAAGGATTTACTCATAGTAGAACTATTATGTATTGTTCATTAGAGGAATCAGTGGTACTTAAGGAGTTAGATATAACTATAGGGGTGAAATGGTAAATGGGCCCTGTTGTACTTACGAGCAGTTTATGAAGGGTCATCGTACTGTTGATTGGTTATATCCAATGGACACGAAAATATATCTGTATCGTGAAGAGTGTAGTTGTCACTCTTTAGTGGAATGCCCGACAGTTAACAGATGGTGGATATCGTGATTAAAGAGTTTAGTCAGTTATTCATGTATTGTTGGAGCTTCAAGCTATAGGTCCATAAGATCCCCTTGGTAGTTCCATGGATTCATGTTAAGAATCAATTTTTGGGTTAGTTTGAAATGTTCAAATTAACAAGAGGAAATTTGATTATATATGATATAATTAAATTGTATCAATTATATGAGATATAATTGAATTAATGTATTAGATACATTAAATGGAGGAATTATTATTAAATGCTAAAAGGGAGAGAAAGAATTATGGTTTATATATTACATGAGATTTAATATTAAAACTATAGGTTATGAATATATTGATTATATTTGTAATTAAATCAATTATAGGATATTTGGTTACGATTTTTTCTCCCATAACCGACTTAGTGGGAAGTTGTCATCAGTTATGGTAATTGATGGTTAAATTGAAAATCATTTTCATTTTTACACTATGCGATCATTTCGATATAGTGAATCAAACGATCAAAAGCATATGCTATACGATAGCTTGAGAGCATACACGATTGTGTAGCAATTTTTCTATACGATAGTCACTTATTCTTTAAATAATCGTGTAGACTGTCTATACGATAGACTAAACATATCTCCCACCTATTCGATTATCTACATGATCTGCCAAATTTCTCCTACCCTCTACCAAATCCTATAGAGACCACAACTTCTAGATTCTTACAACGAGAATACTGAGGTAACCTGCTGGTGGTGTCTGTTTACTGTTCGAGGGATGAGTGTTATTGGTGCTTGTTTGGGGAGATTGCTGAAGCCTAACGTTTGTGTTTGGTGAACAATCATGCAGCAAAGTTTGAGGGAACAAGAAGAATAATTCTTCAAGGGTAAGTTCACTTGAATCTTAGTATTTCCCTTTTTGAAAGCATGCTGTAATATTTAGAGTTTTGCATAACTATTACTGTTTGATTGTAAATGTGTATGTTCTTTACATTTCAAGTTCATATGTAAGGGCCCTTTTGTTTTTGGGAATAATGTAAAGCTATCGAGTTTGTATTCAAAGTGTTTGAGTCTGTAAGAGTCGTTCGTGAAGAAGCTTCAGTGCATGAAGATGTCGTTCTCATCGTGGAAGAAGACAAAGAGTTGGTTGCATCGTGTACCCCGAGCTAAATGAACGTTTTGATTTAGCTACGTGATTGTGTAGAAAAGTTCTATCCAATCGTGTAGTATTTGCTAGACGATCGCATGGCTGATGTTGAACGATCGAGTAAGTGTTTACTCGACCGTGTTGCGTTGGCTACTTGATCGTGTAGACGATGAGGAAAACGATCGTTGAGGTTTTAATTCTCGTCGTATGGTAAGCACGCGTACTAAATGATTGAGTTAGCCAGCATGCTTTATCACATAGTCCCTGGCTACTCGATCATTTGGTATACGATACTTGACATTTTCTCCGCGATCGTTTAGACGATCATGCTTCACCGCATCGTTTTCGTCTATACGATCGTTTAGACGTACGTTACACAATGTGCGTTGCACGATCACGTGGCCTTTATGCTTCATCGCATAGTCATAGGCATGTGATCCATGCTATACGATCGTTTACTCTCGTTTAGCGTAAGTAGACGATCACACGGAGTTGCTATACGATCACTGAAATTATGCTTCACCCGAGTGGTTCAAGACCCGGTTCGCCTGTTTGAACCAGTTTGCTCGTTAGTTTTGTAATAAATTACTTTGTTTTTTTCAATTTTTGAGGCTAATCATCACGGTCCATTGATTCTTGATGAATGTACATATGATGTATGTTTATTCTTTTTATGTCATAAAGTATACCATATAGATTTTTAAACCCGCCATAGGTTATGCATTTACCATGCATCATCTCTATATTGTAAGAGTTATGATATAGTAGCTTGCATGACTAAATTACTTTAAAGCATGCTCATGCATCATAAAATATAATAGTTATATTTTTGCATGCATTAAGCATATTCATGCATCATCTTTATATTATAAGTGTTATAGTATAAGGGTGTATGAAAGCATGTATGCTTGGTTCACTACATGATTATATAAGAGTTATATATAGTAATGAATGAACATCGATGAAGCATGATATATATGTTCAATTTATAAAAGTTATAAATGCCTTGTCTAGCTTAGCAATGTGAATATTTTTAGTTGTTTCTTTTATAAGAGTTATATTAGAAATTAGAACTAAAATCAATAAGAAATACATGCATGCAAACTTAGGTTTAATTAGGTTTTAAAAGAGTTTTAAAATTTGATGGAGATAGACTTAAGATCACAGTTCTAATGAGATTAGAAACGTAAGTTTAGCCTTTTAATCGATTTAATATGATTAAATTGATTAATAAAAGATTAAATATGTATCAAATCTATCTATAAGGGACCTTTTGTCTAAGGTGGGTTCTGTTTAGGCTGGGGTATTTAACGTGACAAAAACGGAACACCTCTACCTGGGAACCTACCTAAAATTAGATAGATTTGATGGATGCATGCAAATTCGATGACAGTCTGTTAAAGTGTTTAATGGGACTTCATTTGAACTTATTTAATTATCAGAAGAAAGAGTTGTTTTTGAGCAAATTAAACTAACACTTAGATAAAATCAGTAGTCGGATTATCTAAGTTAATGGATCCCTAGGTAGAACATTTAGTGGGAGGTACTTGGGGTATATGATACTTCACTTAAGCCTCTACATGTTTCTCCCTGAAGTTACATTGTGAGATCTATCCCCTCGTGGCACCCTGGGAGTGTTCCCCTAAAGGATGGTGTTTGGGTAGGTCAATACCAAGGTGAACGGAGAGAATGTTCATATTAAGTGGGAGTGGGACGTGTGACAACATATGTCTCGCCCCCTCCCAGACTACTCTCTTAGCCTAGGAAAGGACATGACTGCAGTAGTTATCAGTCCTTTTTTGACACTTACTGCCTACTAACTCTAGCGGAAATAATCTGATACCAACATGCAATCTCATACACATCGGCTACCTCTATGGCAAAATATAAACATTAACTATTAAACAAAAAAACATTTATAGAGATTACATTATAAGTCTCACATGTCCTGACACCCAAAATCTCAGTCCCTACATGAGCAACTATAACATGTGTACAATATTTATAGTAACCACCTAGCTGATGGGTTACAATAACACTTGTCTTTGAGTTGTCGAGCAGATGCAGAACTACCTTCTGAGGATTCGATCGCTACATGGGGGAAAGAAAAATATTTGAAAACAGGGTGAGCTTGCTAGCCTAGTGAGTGACTTAAGAAAGATAACTGATTCTCATGCATAAGTCTCAATAAAGAGATCATACTGAAATATAAATCTTATAGTAACTTTGTACTGAAATTTAAACATTTTCCAAGCATAAATCATCTAAAGCTGTCATCATAAAACATTAAACTGTTACTTAGTCGAGAATAACCCTACTATGATTAAATCCCAACGTCAACTACTTAGTGAAGAGAGAACTCTTTTGCTTAATCTCTGACTTTAAACTACCTATTGCACGTGATTATAAGTACCGTCATACCTTTGGTGCTACTGTTAGATACCTTCTTAATGTCCCTCGGTATCAAGTTACTCGGGTACGTTCTCAATGTCTCTCAGTATCGAGCTTAAAGTAATAGTAATCATACTATGACTTTCTCTTTAAAGCATGTAAAGCAAAACACGTAAAAAACATGTCTTTAAAGGTACTAACGCATGCTTTGTATTTAAACACATAAATAGTTTTTCAGTAAACTTTCATACATGACATGCGTTTACAACATAACTCATAGTTTTCTTGGAAAACTACTTTGTAAAACTAGCTAGCATGGGAATAATCTTTCTTAAAAATATGATTTCTTTAAAAACATTGTAAATATTTAGTCACTCACAACTTTTATGATTACTTCTTGATAACTTATAGAAATACAAGTTATTTATGCTATTTTATTTAGATTATGCGGCAAAAATAAGGAAAAGTTGCGTCGATAGTATAAGAATTGGCTGAGAAATACGAAAATTATAAAGTGTCGTGAACACACCCACTAACCCCATTGCGATGGCGAAATGGAATGTCCAAGTCTTTGTTTTGCAGGAAATAGGTCACCGCATGCGTTAATTGCTCGAGGGAAAAATGTACAATGCATCTACACAGCATGCACTAATCGATCAAGAATGAAGAAAGATCAATGCAATTGCAGCGCATGCAACGATCAATCATGGATTCAAGTGATCAACGCATTTCCACTACATGCGGTAATCAAAACAACTACACTGCATGCGGCGATCTATCGAAGATGTGAAGAGCAAGGCATTCGCGGGCGATTCTGACAAGTGTACAACTTTTCTGTTGTACGATTCTAGCAAATTGATCGTGTAGCAGAGTGGACATTTCCACTACACCATAGCAAGAATTATTAGAATTACACAGTGGGACCACCAATACAAAGAGCTAAGGTCTTGTCTATAAATAGCTTCCTCGAATTCATTACAGAGGAGGTTGGTCTGAAGAGACTTTATAGAGAAAATCTGGGAGAACGACGAGACAAGGCTGAAAGGTGAGTCTCTAAGCAAGAAATTCTTCCCATTCTTGAAGCTGAAGCTCTGTGCAAGAGTTCACTTCTACTGGGAAAGCAAGCCTGAGAGGGAAGCTTTCCATTCCATCTCATCCACACGCCGGCAAGCACAACGTCTTCGATCGGGATCTGTGTCAAGACATTGACACTCTTTCCGTATTTGTTTCTATTCTTTCATTCATCTATTGTGTTCATCTTCTTTAATCTTTCATTCACAAATCATGTATCAAATGCTGATCTTTAGATTTAAATGTTATTATCGTCATCATTACCATCTCTCTGTTCCTTTCCATACATTTATCATCCATTTTCTCCATCATGTGTTCTTAATCCCCTGGGTAAAAGGGAAGGATTAAGCGAGTGAATTAATATATTTATCGCAAAGCACTTGAGCGTATAGATAATCATCACATTCATTCATTCTTCAATGCATAACAATAAACAAAGATAGAGACACTTCATCAGTAGTGTGCATAAGCGATACATAACATAGCATAGCAACATAACATTTCATTTTTATAGTCAACAAGTTTATGGCACCGTTGTTGGGGATTTGTAACAGTTAGTGTTGAATACTTTTGTGGTATTTTGCAGGACAGATCTTTACTGTACTGTCTGTTTATCATGGAGAGAAGGATGACGGTTTATGAGTATTGGGATTGATCCAGAATTCTAAGTTGACCCAGAGATCTAGTGTACTTTTTGCGCAAGAGCACACCAGAACCATATTAAGCAAAGAAGAGCAAACATGGCTAATAATGAGAGGCCCGATGGGAACCAAGGGGTAAATTGGCTAGTGCAAGACCCTGTTATTCTTGCTGCTGACCGCAATATCCCAATGAGGAACTATACGGTGCCCAATCTATATAATTTCTCGCTTGGAATTTCAAGACCCAAGGTTGAGAAGAATGCAAGGTTTGAGATAAAGCCGGTCATGCTACAAATGATCCAAAATGCGGGACAATTAGGGGTCTACAAGGAGAAGACCCGCATGCTCATTTAACCAGCTTCGTAGAAATGTGCAACATATTCTCCATACCTAATATGACTCCTAAAGAAATTAAGATGTATCTCTTTTCGTATACACTATGGGATGAGGCTAAGAGGTGGACTCATTCACTAGAGTCAAATGAAATCAACTCATGGGACCAATTGGTTGAGAGGTTTATGGAGAATTTTTTCTCGCCCATCGTCAACGCAAGAAGACGGAGGGATGTGTTAAATTTTGAACAGATGGAATATGAAACTCTAAGCACCACCTGGGTGCGATTCAGACGACTAGTGAAGAACTGTTCGCACATCGGGATTCCCAATTGCGTTCTGATGGAGAATTTTTATAATGGCTTGGATCGATCAACGCAAAGAGTTGCTGACGTCTCCACGGCAGGAGGGTTAATGGACAAGACATATATGGAAGCGAAGATCACTTAGATCGTATTTCGCAAAATACAGATGATTGGATGGATAACGGGTATGGGAGAAGAGGCTCGAAACGAAGAAGAGCAAAAAATTTCATTGTATCAGCTGATACAATGACCACGCTGGCCACCCAGATGGCCACAGTAACCTCGCTCTTCAAGACTATGGCTATTAATCAAGAATATCTCTCTTAAAGTGCAGCGCAAGCCAATGCGCTGACGCAAGTGGCAATAGTAAGTTGCATCCATTGCGGAGAGGGGCACTCAGTGGAAGTCTGCCCGGTAAATCCATAATCCGTATACTCTATTCACAATGAACCATTCAACAACACCTACAACCGTGATTGGCGGAATCACCCAAATTTAAGTTGGGGAGGGAATCATAACCAGGGGGGCCAAAGGAATCATCAAAACAGTCATCTCGGGAATCAAGGTAATCCTCCGGTCTTCCTTCATCAGAATACAAACCAAGGTAATTTTCAGAGTATACAGCCACACGACCAACCGTCCTCTTCTAACACCTCTTCCAGTACCTCGTCATTGGAAACACTATTGAAATAATATATAGAGAAGAACGAGGAAATCAAGCAGTCGCAAGCTTCCTCCCTTAGAAATTTGGAGGTGCAAGTTGAACAGCTTGCGATCGAGCTCAAAAATAGAGCACCTGGTATGTTGCCCAGCAGCTCGGAAGCACCGGGACCACATGACAAAGAACAATGTCAAGCAGTGACATTGAGAAGTGGCAAAAAGACGGTCCCTGTGCCACCAGTACCGGATTCAGTAAAACGACCAGAAGACTCAATCATCAATAATGACAACTCAATCGCAAACAACAAATCTACCCGTTCAAATGAAACTACCTCTACAAAGAATGAATCTCAACGAGACTCAGAATCAAAGTCACCGTAACCTCCAGCTTCTAAAACACAGCAAGCAAGGGACCTCAATGAACAGTCAAGTGATCAGGAAGTACGGCGGGCTCCTTCACCTTTCCCATCTAGACTGAAAAAGAAAGATGATAGCAAATAATTCAAGAGGTTCTTGGATGTTCTCCGACAGTTACATATCAACATTGCCTTAGTGGAAGCGTTGGAACAAATGCCGAGCTATATGAAATTCTTCAAGGACATCCTCGCCAACAAGAGGAAGATCGGGGAGAATGAAACGGTCGCACTAATGTATGAGTGTAGTGTGCTCTTTCAGAACAACATCCCCACTAAAATGAAAAATCCATGGAGTTTCACATTGTCGTGCTCAATAGGGGGAAAAGAAGTCAGAAATACGCTGTGTGATTTAGGGGCAAGTATAAACCTAATGCCCTTGTCAATCTTCAAGAAGTTAAACATCAGCAACGCAAGACCCACCACAGTTACGTTGTAGTTGGTTGACAGATCAATATCGCATCTAGAGGGCAAAATAGAAGACGTACTTGTGCAAGTGGATAAATTCATCTTTCCTGCCGACTTTATTATATCGGATTATAAAGCTGACATTGAAGTGCTGATTATCTTAAGTTGCCCGTTTCTCGCAACAGGGTGAGCACTGATTGACGTACAAAAAGAAGAACTTACCATAAGAGTCGATGATCAACAAGTCAAGTTCAACGTTCTCAATGCGTTGAAATACCCAGGTGATATGGAAAACTGTCAATATGTTGAAGAACTGAAGGAAGAACATTGGCATGAGTTTCGAGAAGAATCGGAGGAAGAAGACTTTGAGATTGGCGCAATGTTAGAGGAGAATTGCGCCGCAATAAAAACTGAATTGAATTTTGAAACAATAAAGTTATCTAAACGAGCAACGCAGCGAACTAAGCCATCTTTGGAAGAACCACCCATGTTGGAGTTAAAGGCTCTACCAGTGCACCTCAAATATGTTTATTTAGGAGGCAATATCATTTTACCAGTTATAATCTCTGCCTCACTGAGAAAAGAAAAGGAGGAAGCACTCATTCAGATCTTTAAGAAAAACACAAAAGCCTTGGGATGGACTTTAGCGGACATTCGAGGGATCAACCCCTCGTATTGTATGCATAAGATTCATCTTGAAGAAGGAAAAATAGGATCCATAGAGACATAGCGCAGTTTGAACCCTACCATGAGGAAGGTTATAAAGAAAGAGATCGTGAAGTGGATTGATGTAGGCATTATTTACCCCATATCTGTTAGCAGCTGGGTAAGCTCAGTGCAGTGCGTTCCAAAGAAAGGGGGCACGACAGTCGTCACTAAAAGCAAAAATGAACTAATTCCTACCAGAACAACCATGGGATGGAGAATATGAATGGATTACCGCAAGTTAAATTTGGCCACAAAGAAGGACCACTTTCCATTCCCGTTTATTGATCAAATGTTAGATCGGCTTGCGGGGAATGAATTCTTTTGCTTTCTTGACGGCTATTCAGGGTATAACCAGATTGAGACTGTGCCGGAAGATTAGGACAAAACAACTTTCACGTGCCCATCCGGCACATTTGCATTCCGTCGCATGCCATTTGGACTCTGTAACCTACCAGGCACCTTCCAAAGATGTATGATGGCCATATTTTCAGATTTCTTAGAGGAGTCAGTCGAGGTGTTCATGGATGATTTTTCAGTTTTTGGCAACACCTATGACTTCTGTTTATCAAACCTGGAAAAAGTCTTGAAGAGATGCGTTGAAACATATTTGGTTATGAACTGGGAGAAATGCCATTTCATGGTAGAAGAAGGAACCATGCTAGGTCACAAGATATCAAAGGCAGGCTTGGAAGTTGATCAAGCAAAAATTGACGCAATATCCAAGTTACCATCACCAGTCAATGTGAAAACACTTAGGAGTTTTCTGGGACATGAGGGTTCTATTGAAGATTCATCCACAACTTTTTTCAGATCGCAAGACCCCTAAGTGTGCTCCTCGAGATTGACCGCGAATATGATTTTAGTGACGCATGCGCTGAAGCCTTCCACACGCTGAAAAATGCGCTCATCATCGCACCTATTCTAGTTGTGCCCGATTGGACGCAACCATTTGTGTTGATGTGTGATGCCAGTGGATATGCAGTGGGCGCAATCTTGAGTCAACGCAAAGACAAGATTTTTCATCCTATCTATTATGCCAGCAAGACGCTGAATGATTCACAAGAAAATTATACAACCATAGAAAAAGAAATGCTCGCAATCGTGTTTGCACTAGAGAAATTTCGACAGTACTTGATTGGATCAAATATAGTGGTGTATACTGATCATTCTGGGATCAAATACCTCATGACAAAAAAGGACGCAAAATCAGGACAGATAAGGTGGGTACTACTCTTGTAGGAATTTGACCTAGAGATCAAAGATCAGAAGGGCACTGAGAACATGTTCGTAGATCATTTGTCACGATTAGAAAATTGCAAAGTTCAGAAGAAAGAGAAAGAAATTGAAGAGAGATTCCCTGACGAGCAACTTATGACGATATGAGTTAATGTTCCATAGTATGCGGACATTGTAAACTTCATAGTTTGCGGCCAAGTACCAGAAGACTATTCATACCAGCAGAAGAAAAAGCTGAGACACGAAGTCAAGTTTTATTTCTGGGATGACCCATTCTTGTATCAATTCGGACCTGATCATATTTTGCGCCGATGCGTTCCTGAGCATAAGACCAAGCACATTTTAGAACTTTTTCATGAGTCCCCTTATGGAGGACATTTTAGGGGGCAGCAGATCACCTCAAAAGTCCTACAGAGTTGCTATTTTTGCCAACGCTATTCAAGGATGCCCATGCCCATGTTGTGCAATGCGAAAAATGCCAGAGACCAGGGAACATGTCCAGAAGGGATGAAATGCCTTTGACTTCGATCCTAGAAATTGAATTCTTTGATGTATGGGGAATCAACTTCATGGGCCCATTTTTGCCTTCAGAGGGTCATCAATATATTCTGGTTGCGGTTGATTATGTTTCAAAGTGGGTGGAGGCCATCGCATGCGCTAAAAATGATGTGGCCACGGTGGCGAAATTTCTCAAAAAAAATATCTTCATGCTATATGGAACGACCCGTGCCTTAATTAGCGCTGAAAGCACACATTTCATCAACCGCATCATCACCAACCTGTTGACCAAATTTAATGTCAGCCATAGAGTTGCAACTGCATATCAGCCATAAACCAATGGGCAGGCAGCAATTTCCAATAGAGAAATCAAGACCATCTTGGAGAAGGTAGTCAGTACCTCCAGGAAAGATTGGTCACCCAAGCTTGAGGAAGCACTATGGGCATACAAGACTGCCTTCGAAACTCCAATCGGTATGTCCCCATTTGCTCTGGTATTCGGAAAAGCTTGCCATCTGTCTCTCGAGTTGGAACACAAAGCAATGTGGGCAAGTAAAAAGCTGAATTTTGATCTGTCAAGCGCAGGGGAAGTCTGGAAGTTGCAGTTGAACGAGCTGGTCGAGTGGCGAATGAATGCCTATGAAAATGCCAAGCTTTATAAATAGCGAACCAAGAAGTGGCATGACGACCACATAAGCAAAAGGACGTTCTTCGAGGGTCAACAGGTACTTTTATTTAACGCACGTTTGCGATTATTTCCAGGAAAGTTGAAGTCCCACTGGTCTGAGCCATTTCGCATCAAGACTATCTTTCCTCATGGCGTAGTGGAGCTAACAACTAAGGATAGAAGCGGCATATTCAAAGTCAATGGTCAAAGAATTAAGCCCTACTATGGGGTCAATGTGGATCAACGCATGGAGACCATCGACTTAGGCAAGCAGGATTGACCGCTTGGAGGGATACTATTGTGGTAACTCTGAAGAACCTCTTTCAATCAGCATGCCTACATCTATCTTTATCACTTTCTTACCGTTATCTTTACTATTTTCCTTATAGCTTTCTTTAATGCTTTCTTTACTACTTTCATAAATTAGTTTACTGCTTTAGTATTGTGTTATTCAGCTTAGTTTATTACTTGCATTAGTTTAGTTTCAGGCTTTTATTTACATTCCTGCCTTCGTTTGCGTTGTTCCTATTTGCTGTGAATGATTAATAAAAAGAAAATGAACACCGCAAAGGCTTATCAACTTGACTTTGGGATAAGCGTTGCGTTGTTGATGAAATAAAACATAAAAAATTAAAAAAATTAATTAAAAATAATAATAATAACAAATCCGATATGCATTGCGATGATGGGTGTATCTTGCGCTGATAGATACACTTTGCGCCCGTCTTCAACAAATGCATTGCATTGATGAATGAGTTGCGCACGTGTGTACACTGCGCCTGTCCTCAGCAAAAGTGCACTATGTCGAGGTAGTGTTTCACTGGTAGAAATACCGTGCACCCGTCCTCTAGAAATGCGTTTACGTTGAGGGCTGTGCTGCACTAATGCATACGTTGTCCCCGTCCTCCACAAATATGCGTTTGCAGTAGCGGATGCATTGTGTTAATCTTTAACATTGCGCCCATTCGAATAAAACAAAAAGATAAAATATTCACTGAGAGAGTAGTCGAATCGTTTAAGCTTCCAATGGAATTATGACTTAGCAGATGAAAGAACGTTCTTTCTGCTAATTCATAAATGAGAGGAGCATGACGACAGGCTTTTTGATTATCTCGAAGCCTGCCGCGCAGAGTTTGCATTGGGCTTATCAAGGCCCAACCTATAAATCTCGCCTTCCTTCAACCGAGGAGCTTATTTGAATCCCTCACGAAAACACTAAGTATTTCCTTTGCATATGAAACCTTTCGATTCCCTTCCTTAGACCAAAGAAATTTCCAACTCTTTCACTCAACTGAAACCATGGCCGGACAATCTTCACACTCATCTTCCTTACCATCATCACCTTCCCAAGCCCCCGTCACCGCATGAAGGCGGCATTCCTCGCTGCTAGCTACCGTCTCGCCACCCAGCTCAAGACTACCCAAAGAATCGTTGGGAAACCTTGACGAAAACCCTTTGTAGACAAACCACTCATTTGAGAGGAGCCGAGCACGGGGAGTGCCCCTGCCACCAGACTTGAGGTGTGTCCTCAGTACCTTCATCAGAAAGTGAATTGAAAAGAAGAGATGACAAAGAGGTATTTGGGAGCATTTTAAGCAACATGGAAAGAGAGGGGGGCTACCTGAAGTCGAAGTTATAAATCAGCCCCTACCTTCGGAGGAAGAAATGGCAGAAGCATCGCGGAGAAGGGCCCTGGCCATTGCAGATCCTAAGGAGACTGTTGCAACAGACTCCAATGAGGGACCCATCAGGTTCGTTTTGGAGGAGGTAGGAGAGAAGAAGCAGCCAAAGACGGGTAAAGGGAAGAAGAAAAGAACAAGCAAAGAAAGACAGGTAGAAAGAGATAAAGCTGCCTGGTCAAAGAAGGAAAATAAAGAAAAGAAGACGAGTGAGAAGAGACAGTGCAGGCGAGAAGAGAAACGCCTAAAGAAGGAAGAGAAGAGGAAGAGGGCGGAAAGCCCAGATTTCGATGGAGAATCCACCACCGCAAGGGTGGAAGAGGGGGTATTATCGTTAGCCCACGCATCACTGCAACCTTAAGTGTCATCAACACATATAAGAATAGTTGCGACTGAAGATAGAGAAGATCCAGACATTACCCCTCTGATGCGGCAACACAAGGAGAATGCGCCGCAAGGGTCAACAAGTGACCCATTATTTTTGCAACGCAAAGCAGAAGAAAGTGAGAGAAAGAAAAGAGAAGAAGAAAAGAAACAAGAAAAAATGTCACGTGCACGCCAAATCATCGCATCAAGCGATTTGGCCAGAAAATTGCACGATGAGGACGTGCGCCGTGACAACGCAAGGGCAGAAAAAGAAGAAAGAAGAAGGCTCAAGGATAAACAACACCTATTGCTTGCCTCGGAGCAGTTTGAGATAGAGATGAGAAAAGAAGAAAAAGAAGAAGAAGAAAAGAAGAAGAATGAGGAGAAGGAAAAACGATGCAAGGGCAATATGCAGCGCATTAGAGAAAACAAGAGAAAAGAAGTTGCGGAATGGAAAAGGGAACAAGAAGAGCAACACAAGGAAAGGTAACGCCAAAAAAGAAAAAAGTCCCACCTTGTGTTGGCTTAAGATAAGGGCAAAGTGAAAGTAGAGATCAGTGAGCTTGCGTCGACCAGGAGGCGCCCATCAACAAAGAAGGAAAACGAAGATCTGATGATGGAGATGGATTTCTTCCCTGTGTCGATGCCACTACCAGATCTGATCACAAGTGTTATGCTGGAGCATGGGTGGGAAAATTTCTGCCAATGCACATCCATCATTATTCCTACGGTAGTGAGGGCCTTTTATCATGGCTGACTCCATGACACCGAAGATGTGGTGATCATTAAAGGGTGGACAGTGCCATTCAGCACAAGGGACATCAATGAACTATACAAGTTGAAGAACATCCTAGAAGCACCGGGTAACAAGATAATTGATGATCCTGAAGAAGTGCATATGGAGGATGCACTGAAAGTTTTAACGCAACCGGGCACCCAGTGGTCAGTATCTTTAACAGGCATTAAGACCCTTGCCTCCAATAAGCTGCTCCCAGAGGCACGACTTTGGGTATACTTGGTAAAACAGCGACTCATCCCAACAACGCATGATAAAACAATTTCAAGAGATCGAGTGATGACCACATATTGTATCGCGTGAGGCATTTCGATTGATAGCGAAGCAGATTCGAGTCTTTGTTGGCCATATGAGGGGCCAATACTTCTTCCTGTGGACGATTTCGAGCCTGTGCCTCTCTGTGGGCGTAGGCATTGATGAAGAACCGATGCCTAAATTCCATGGCCTCATTCACATAAGGATCCTAAGAATGCTTCTCAAGGATTCCCCATATTGCTCTGAGCTTCCACCCAAATGACCCCTCATAGATCTGAATGTGCCGCAACAACCCAAGCCAAAGAAACAGTGCAAAAATGATAAAGGAAAGGAAAAAGTCCAAGATCAATCACCGCAAGAGCAAAACCAAATACCCTTGGACCCCATGCCTTTAATCATTTTCCCGCCTAGCCCTACAATTGAGCCCCTTTCCCCCCTTCCTGAACACTTCACCAATCTCCTTCTTGCTCCTAATTCAACCACCACATCCCCAGTCGCATCTCCCCACCATCCATCTTCACCCTACTTTTCACCTCCATCGCCGCATGTTCACGACCCACACGGTTTGGGAGCAGGCCCTTCTGCTCAACCTCAAACAGTTGCTGGTGAGACATCGACGACGCAACCCACCATCGCAACCCTTATTGCTGAATTAGCAAAAATGCGGTCCCTCTTCTCTCATCAACTTAACTTGTTTAGCCAAGTAATAACAGAGTTGCAACGCAGTAACACAGTGGTGTGGACGGCGATGATTAATATTCAATGCAATATCTATACCATCCGGCTGAACCAGAGACAGATGGCAAAGCGCAACCATGAATACTTTAACATCTTAACAACTTATTTACATGGTCCCATGGTGCTTCCCCATCTACAGCAACCTCTGCAGTTTCAAGATGCGCCTCAACGAGCTCCTCTACAACATCCTCCTCAAGATCCCCTGCCGCAACTCTAAATTTAGGGGTGTGCCACCTTCTCCGAAATTCTGCAATTTTTCTTTGCAGCCATTCTTTCATTATTATATTTTTTTCATATATAGATGCTATACCTTGTATTTTTTGTACATGCTAAAATTTTGTGTTGCGATGTTTGTAATTCTTTGTATACTTAATTAAATTTTACACAATTGAGTAATTATTCTTTCCATATACGTTAGCCTCTTTATTTATCATCATTTGTCAATTATTGCGGTAATTCTTGTCTTATATTTTGCAGTCTTAATTTTGTTGCCATGATGAGTAGTATGTATACACTTAGCAATATTTCTTATACATTGCACCTTCTGACTAACACTTAGACAATTCATCGCAATAGCTCTGCTTTACCTTTTCTATTTCAAGACTCTGTTCAAACCTTCTTTTCAAAATTTTGACTAAGTGTTTTGTCTTTTCTGTCCAAAAAAATGCAATGAGGGTCTTGCGCATCTCTAAATTTGAGGGTGGGGAAGGTCTGAGCAGATGCATTCAAGTGGATGCAGTCATATCAGGAAAATGCCTTCATTATTATAAAAAAAATTCATAAAAACTCCAATGTCAGCGCAAGGAAAAATCCCAACCTGATAAGAGTTAAGTATGAAAGGAACCTGCTCGTAGTTGGATGTTCGCATGTCACCCATGGAGCAAGTAAAAAAGAAGGTAGGTTTCCAAGATCGACGCAATATGAAAAAAAAAAAAAAAAAAGAGAGAAAATAAGGATAAAAGAGCCAACTTCTTTGACCAGCAAAAGTAAAACTTGGCTGAGGATCAAGAGTTGAGATTGAGATTGATACACAATCGAAGTTGGATGCTCGTATGACACCTGTGGGAGCAAGCCAAAATGAAGGGTGTAACCATGATCAACATTCTCTAATAAGATGATGCAAACCAGGCCACCGCATAAAGACACATTTCGTTGTTTTTGCAAGAAGAGGTAAACATTCTTCTCAAAACTAAAAGAAAATTTTGGGTAGAGGTTTATTGTACATAAGAATAAAGTAGAGCACGTGATGAAATGTTAAAGGATAGAAGGACCTTGCGTTGTTGAGAAATTTTATAGAGGTGGAGCATTTATAGTAGCCGATCGACGCAAAGTTAGGATGGGAATTGAGCTAGATTGCCTTAGTTGAAGATATGCTTGAGGACAAGCATATATCTAAATTTGAGAGTGTGATAACTTGTAGAAATACAAGTTATTTATGTTGTTTTATTTAGATTATGCAGCAAAAAGAGGGAAAAGTTGCATCGATAGTATAAGAATTGGCTGAGAAATACGAAAATTATAAAGTATCGTGAACACACCCACTAACCCCATTGCGATGGCGAAATGGAATGTCCAAGTCTTTGTTTTGCAGGAAATAGGTCATCGCATGCGTTAATTGCTCGAGGAAAAAATGTACAACGCATCTACACAGCATGCGCCAATCGACCAAGAACGAAAAAAGATCAACGCAATTGCAGCGCATGCAACGATCGATCATGGATTCAAGCGATCAACGCATTTCCACTGCATGCGGTAATCAAAACAACTACACCGCATGCGATGACCGATCGAAGATGTGGAGAGCGATGCATTCGCGGGCGATTCTGACAAGTGTACAGCTTTTGTTTGTTGCTATCGTGATTCGAGCTGGAAGTGTATTGTATAAAATAAATTGGAAAAAATAAGTTCTAAGTATAAATGGTACGTTAATGCTTTTATGCATTTATGTGTTTGTAACGCATTGGTGCGTTAGAGATATGCACAGAACGCACAACACTCTTAATGACGTTTAAGTTTTCCTAAACTAGACCCAAGTATAAATCTAATTTAGGTTCCTGGTAAGTCAAAGTTAGGGATTCAATTAAACTGACGCAAACCTTGTGTTGTATCTATGGTAGGGGTTTTCCTAAATGTATGAGAGAAATGTGTTATTTACACTAAAGTGTTGTGCCTGTGCAAGAAGATAAAAAAGAGTTGAGTAGTGAGTGATGGATCATGCGAGAATGGAGTTTAATGTAAGTGGCATGCGTCGGTCTAAGATGAGTGTACACAAACCAGAGTGTGATGTGGATGATATGCTTATCTTTTGTTTATGCGTTAGACTTTATTCAACACTTCTCAATGCGAATAACATACAAAACTTATCTCTAGGATGCATGCGTTTAATACAGAATGCAATAGACACCAGTAAGTCTATCTCTAGATGTACTAAGCGTCCTACTTGATGCTGGCTTATTTATTCTTTCGAATAATCTAAGCTAAGGATGCTTTTACTAATTTATCAAGTCGGCTTAAGTGTTTGAAATGAAGTTTTGCATAAAGTATAAATGCATTCAACTTAAACAAGAAATAAACAATGGCAAGTGTGATTGATCAAATATATGAATTTATAAAGAAGGAAATTGTCTTTATAAAAGTAATATTCAATCAAATGAAATGAAAGCGATGAATGAGATAAAAGGAATTGAGTCAAGCCGCAGAGTACAATCTCTTGTATCTCTTTGGCTCAATTCTATTGTGTACAATCACTTATATAGAAGTTGGACGAAGTATCTTTCTCAAGCTTGGCTTCCTCTGCTCCCTGACTGGCGATGATGGTGGTTCTCAACCCTTTTGATCGTCTTGGCACCACAACACAGCTTCTAAAGAACTAAAATACGACTACGCTATACAGGGAGTAAGAATCTTGATAATTTCTGTGTGTACATACTGCAAACTCTGGAGGGACTTCATCTATTTATAGCGTTGGTCATGTCCACTTGGTGATGGGCAGCATTAAAGTCCATGCCCTGGTAAGCCGCTTGACACTCGAAAGCTTTTTAGACGTCGCCTGGTGTAGGTGCCCATACTTGCAAGTGGTGATGTCACACAATCATCCTGGATCAATGAATCTTCTCTACATTGAACCTCCGACGCATGGCCCATGCATTAGAGCTTTCCCTGCGACACTTTCTTGATTATGCGTTAGCTTTGTTGAAATCCTGCAATTCAATGCATTAGTGCCGCAGTATTTAGTAATAAAATTTCTTTTGCATGAGTTAGCTAATGTTTGAGTAATTCCATGCGTTTCTTCTAAAAATGAAGATAATTTATCATTAAAAACCTTAGTTGTTCCAACTTAAGAGCCAAAATAACTTGTATTTCTACAAGTTATCAGCTTTTCTATTGTACGATTCTGACAA
This sequence comes from Benincasa hispida, assembly GCF_009727055.1. Classification (NCBI taxonomy): domain Eukaryota; kingdom Viridiplantae; phylum Streptophyta; class Magnoliopsida; order Cucurbitales; family Cucurbitaceae; genus Benincasa; species Benincasa hispida. Next base: position 2,793,980 of record NC_052360.1, read on the forward strand.
ATTGATCGTGGAGCAGAGCGGACATTTCCACTACGCCATAGCAGGAATTATCAAAATTACACAGTGGGACCACCAATACAAAGAGCCAAGGTCTTGTCTATAAATAGCTTCCTCAAATTCATTACAGAGGAGGCTTGTTTGAAGAGACTTTACAGAGAAAATCTGGGAGAACGACGAGACAAGGCTAAAAGGTGAGTCTCTGAGCAAGAAATTCTTCCCATTCTCGAAGCTGAAGCCCTGTACAAGAGGTCACTTCTACCAGGAAAGAAAGCCTAAGAGGGAAGCTTTCCATTCCATTTCATCCACACGTCGGCATGCACAACGTCTTCGATCAGGATCTGTGTCAAGACATTGACACTCTTTCCGTATTTGTTTCTATTCTTTCATTCATCTATTGTGTTCATCTTCTTTAATCTTTCATTCACAAATCATGTATCAAACGCTGATCTTTAGATTTAAATGTTATTATCGTCATCATTATCATCTCTCTGTTCTTTTCCATACATTTATCATCCATTTTCTCCATCATGTGTTCTTATTTCCCTGGGTAAAGGGGAAGGATTAAGCGAGTGAGTTAATCTTTATTAAGGTAATTGGCTAAGTTTAGCTAAAGCATGCTCGATGGCATCTTCACCTGTGAGAGAAAAAGTGAAGATGTTATTCTGCTTATCAAGAGAAGGTTGGAAGAATGCGTTAACTAAAGTGAGAAGAATTTCTAGAGATGGAAACAACCTTGCGTTCATTACATTCATCTCTGTTTCACCATAGACATACGGGAATGCGACTGATCACTGAAAGGTGTAGGCCAAGGAAAAGCGAAACCTTAGTTGCGTCCTTAACGAGATCGACGAACTTGCGATGTCCTTTCCCTCTACTCATTCTCTTTCTGATTCAATCACAAGACTTGCCATCGCATTCATTAGATTCTTTTGTACAACTTCATAGCCAGTCCTCACCCTGTAACATTAGTAGTTTAGTCATTTATTTTATCATGGTAATTTACTTTAACGTAATTTATCTTCATCGCAATTTACATTTTCTGCACAAACCAAATTCTTTATTCTTTATGATAACCAGTTGCAATTACCACATTAGTATCGCTTCTAAAAACAACAATCCCTTGTTCGACCTTAGGTCATTCTGAAAAACTTGCTTGGAATTATTCTTGGTTCCAGTGCAAGGAAACTTGTGACACGCACTACATCATCGCATACTATGAAGCATATTACCATCAACATATACATTTAGAATGTAGTATCACAAAATATATTTATCGTAAAGCACTTGAGCGCATAGAGCATCATCACATTCATTCATAAGCAGTGCAATAGATAAAGATAGATATACAAATTTAATATTACAAGTTTTTGACAAGAACTTGAATCATCTATCATCAAAGTGCATGCATATAAAGACAACTATAAATTCAAGTCATCACTTCTCAAAGGTTGATATACTCTAACACTAGTGTCAATCCTGTGGACACAAAAGCAAATATTTAGTTACTAGCATTGGTCTCCCTTTTGAGACTAACCCTCAAATAAGCTTTGCGTTTAGCCTTCGCCTAGAAGGCTTTCACTCAAACACATACTTTGCTGTAGGTCTAGTACTTAGAAATTTCCTTGAGATTTTGGCTCTTGTTATGCGTCCAAACACACTCCGCAAACGCATCCCATTTGTGCAACCAAAACACTTGCTCTAAGTGTTTCTTTAACCGCACAAGGGCTACTATGCGTCCAAGACTCAAATGCAAGCCTTCCTCAGCCCATACAGCAAGTCAAATGCATCGGACTGCTCAGCCCTTGGTCCGCCCGAGTATCTACTTTGAGCTGCCAACTTACTCAACCCAAGCAGCTGCCTACTTGTTCATGAAATTCCAAATTTAAATTACGGAATTAATATCTCAAATCCTAGAGCTCATCTCAAGAAATATTCTTCTACAAATATGTTTAGAATTGTCTCAGGCTTACCTTAAAATTTCAGCTTCAAACTCTTTGTGGTTCGTTCTGGAGTCTCAATTCTTCATCGACGGGCCGGATTCACCCGTGAACTGAACTTCTCGTTAGTTTTTCCCTTCTCTGGCCTTATTCCAGTGAGAAATTCTTCCAACAGTGTCACCTCTAAAACTAGACTTTCAGAGCTTTCTAACGACAACAAGACCTTTCCATTTGCACAGAGGAATTATTCAAACTGAGCTTTTGAATTTCAGCCTCCCTTTTTATACTGCTTTCCACCGCTTACCATTAAAGCCTAGCATGACACCTTCAGCTTAAATGGATTTAAATCTGATGCTTAAGACAGTTGTTGCCCTTAATTGGTGGTTTAAGACTGATCAATGCATGCTCCAATCGTTTAGCTCAGCACCTATTGCATAGTTCACCGTTCAGTGATCTCTTGCTATTGCTTATCACCCAACGATCTCGCTATCGCTCATCGTGTAGTGCTGAGCCATCGTCTAATGCATCATGCCCATCATCTAACACTCACACCTATCGTGTAGCACCATTGTCTAGCGCATCATGCCCATCGTCTAGCGCTCACGCCTATTAATCATCTAATGCTCACGCCTATCATGTAGCACCATCGTTTAGTGCATCACGCCCATCGTCTAGCGTTACACCTATTGTCTAGTGCTATTGTATAACGCATCTTTTAACACCATATGTAGCTACACGATCGTCCGCGTGCACAACACCCCAACGACTAGTGCCTATGCATGCTAACCTCCAAAACTTGGTTGCTGCATGCCTAGTCCAACACGTGGCTTTTCATCACTCGGCCACACTTGGCTTCCTTAAATGCCCAACTAACCTCTCAAATGAGTTAGGCCAACACCCTTGAGTCAACTCCAATGCCTAGCACAAGACTAACACATGGGCAAACACTTAGCCAATTTTCTAGCTTCACTCAAGAGTCAAGCTTCCAAACTTAAACTTTTCTTCTAACATTTTACCCTTTTCCCTACAATTAAACATTAATTATCACATTAACCTACTCATCTTACTGGTCTTAGTAGGGAACATACACAAGTATAGAAATTAGGGCTCAGGGTTTACATTTACCTCCTCCTTAAGAAAATTCCATCCTCAATTAAACAATTGTAGATACTGATTTTTCATTTTCCCCTCAGCCTCCCATGTAGCATCTTCAGGCTATGGTTTCTCCATAATAGCTTTACCAAATGTATTGTCTTGTTCCTCAAGACTTGCTCTTTCCTATAAAAAATCTCCACTTGCTCTTCTTCTAGGATAAATTTTCTTTCAACTGCACTGGTTGCTCAGGTAACACATGGGTAGGATCTGGCACATACTTTCTTAGCATTGCCACATGAAACACATCATGGATACAAGATAACTCTGGAGGTAATTCTAACCTGTAAGCCACTGGGCCAACTCGTTCTATTATCTCGTAAGGTTTAATGTATCTCGAGCTTAACTTCCCTTTCCTACCAAACCTAAGTATTCCTTTCCACGGAGACAACTTAAGAAATACTTTATCACCAACTTCGAATTTTTATTCTTTTCTCCGCTTATCTGCATAACTCTTTTGTCTTTTTCGAGTTGTTTTAAGATTTTCTCTTATAATCTTAACACTGTTTGTGGTCTACTGAACAAGTTCTAGGTTTAATAGTTTCCTTTCGCCTACTTCATTCCAACATACCAGATTTCTACATGGTCTCCCATACAAAGCCTCATACGGTGCCATTCCATTACTCAAATGATAACTGCTGTTATACGAAAATTCGATCAATGATAGATGCGTATCCCAACTGCCCTTAAACAGCAATACACATGCCCTCAGCATGTCCTCTAATATTTGAATCGTCCACTCAGACTGATCATCCGTCTGTGGATGAAAAGCTATACTGAAATATAGCTTGGTACCTATAGCTTTCTGCAAGCTAGGCCAGACTTCGATGTAAACCTAGAATCTCGATCTGATACAATCAAAACTGGAGCTCCAAACTCACTTACAATTCTATCAACATAGAATTTAGCTAATTGGTCTAGGGTAAAAGTAACCTTAACAGGTAAAAACTTATCTGTTTTTGTCAATCTATCCACGATTACCCATATACCATCATAGCTCGCTGGTGTCCTAGGTAAACCAAACAAGAAATCCATCATAAAATGCTCCCACTTCCACTCTGGTACCGAGAGTGGATTAAGCAATCCTGCTGGCCTCTATCGTTCAGACTTAACTTGCTGACACACTAAACATTTGTTAACATATTCTGCTATTTCTCTTTTCATACAAGGCCACTAGTACGACTTCTTTAATGTTCTATACATCTTTGTACTGCCTGGATGCATAACAAAAGCTAAACTATGTGCCTCTTCCAGAATAGCCTACTCAAGTGCGAAGGTATTAGGTACACATATCCTACCTTTCTTCTGTAGCACTCTATATTTTCTTAACTGATAGTCCGTTCTTAGGCCTTTACTTACTTCTTCAACTAACTTTTAAAAATTAGAATCTACCAACTGTTCACGTAGGATATCATCTACTAAAGTAGGACATACTTGAAACGAAGCTAACAAACCTTCTGTCTGATTAACTGATAATGTCGATTTAGCACTATACAACTCGTGCAATAGTACACCTCTTATTGAACTGATAATAGCTCTGGCTGATCCAGTCTTTCTACTTAAAGCATCAACCACCATATTCGCTTTACTTGGGTTATAATCAATTGTATATTCATAATCCTTCATCAACTCGATCCATCTTCTCTGTCTCAGGTTTAGCTCTTTCTAATTGAAGATATACTTTAGACTTTTATGATCAGTGAATATATGACAACGTTCACCAAACAAGTAATGTCTCCATAACTTTAGAGCCAGCACAACTACTGCTAACTCTAAATCGTGCATAGGGTAGTTACATTCATGCTTCTTTAATTGACGAGAAGCATAGGCTATTACCTTTCCTTCCTGAAGCATGAAGCTTTCAAAAGCATCTTCAACTCCAAAATGATGGAGGGTACATCTATTCGAGAACATGTTGTAAACATAATGGTCCACTTTAATGTGGCAGAGATGAATGGGGCCTGCTTCGATGAGGGCAGCCAGGTTAGCATTATTCTACAAACGTTACCAGAAAGCTTCTTGTACTTCGTAAGCAACGCTGTTCTAAACAGAGTTGATTATACCCTTACAACTCTATTCAATGAGTTGTAGATGTTCCAATCCTTGTTGTAAACCAAGAAGAAGACAGTTGGTGTGTCAAATGTTGCTTCATCATCTAAAAAGTTCCACCGAGGTTCGACCTCAGGAACTAAGTTTGCACCTTCTTCATCTAACATTAACAAGTGGAAGAAGAAGAAGGGTAATAAGGGGAAGACACCAGCTAACTCACAACCTGCCGCTCAGCGGGGTAGGAAACCACCGTTTGTTGAAAAAGAAAAATGTTTCCATTGCAACTAGGATGGGCACTGGAAGTGGAACTCGCCACGTTGGCTCAAAGAGAGGAAGAAGGCTAAGGCCAAGAGCAAACAAGATAAATGTGATTTACTAGTTTTGGAAACTTGTTTCATTAAGAATGATGATTCTGCCTAGATCATAGACTCTGGGGCCACTAATCATGTTTGTTCTTCTTTTCAGGGGATTAGATCCTGGCAGCAACTTGTGGCTGGAGTAATGATGATGCGAGTAGGTACCCAACACGTCGTCTCATCTGTAGCAGTGGGAGGCCTCCAGTTAACTTTACAGAATAGGTTTCTCATTTTACATGATGTATATGTAGTTTTCGAACATAAAAGGAACTTAATTTCTGTAAAGTGTCTGCTTGAATGTAAATACATCCTTAACTTTTCAATTAATAAAGTGTTTATTCTTAAAGATGGTGTTGAGATATTCACTCCATAACATAGAGATGTTTGAATCTGTCGTAACTCAAAATAAACAACTTAAACTTTCTCTTTAAGAAAATGCCCAACTTTGGCACCTTTGATTATGACACATTGATCGCAATAGGATTGAGAGATTGGTGAAGAATGGACTTCTAAACGAGTTAGAAGAAAATTCTTTATATGAGTCATGCCTTGTAGGCAAGATGACTAAAAGACCTTTTTACTGGAAAAGATATCGAGCTAAAGTGCCTCTAGAGTTAGTACATTCAGACCTATGTGGTCCGATGAATGTGCGAGCCAGGGGAGGTTACGAGTATTTCATCCCTTTTACTAATGATTACTCGAGGTATGGATATGTTTATTTGATGCAACATAAGTCAGAATCCTTTGAAAAGTTCAAAGAGTTCAAGGCTGAGGTTGAAAACGCATTAGATAAACGGATTAAGAGACTTCAATCTGATCGAGGTTGAGAGTTTTTGGATTCTGAGTTCTAGAACTATTTGATAGAACATGGAATTGTTTCCTAACATTCAGCACCTGGTACACCTCTGCAGAATGGTGTATCAAAGAGAAGAAACAGAACCCTATTGGACATGGTTTGATCGATGATGAGTTCTACTTCCTTACCAAACTCGTTTTGAGGTTTTGCAGTAGAGATTGCGACCTATATCCTCGATTGTGTTCCTTCTAAGAGTGTTTCCAGAACACCTTTGGAGTTGTAGAATGGGCGTAAAGCTAGTTTGCGTCACTTCCACATCTGGGGTTGCCCAGCCCATGTGCTTGAGGCTAATCCTAAGGAATTGGGAGTTAGGAACGTGACTGAATAGCGCAGGCACAAGACCTTTGAATGCACGATCAAGGCTGTGCCTATTTATAGGCTACCGCAAAGGGACACGAGAGGGTTACTTTTATGATCCTAAGAAAAACAGGGTGTTTGTGTTGACAAATGCTACCTTCCTTGAGGAGGATTATATAAGGGAGCACAGATTGAGAAGTAAAATAGTATCGAGTGAACTTTCCAAAGACACTACTGAAACTTCAACAAGAGTTCTTGAAGAGCCTGCTACATCAACAAGATTTGTTGATGGAAGTTCATCTAGTAGGTCAAATCCACCTCAAAAGTTGAGGGAACCTCGACGTAGTGGGAGGTATGTGAACCCACCTGTTTGCTATATAGGTTTAATTGAAATCCTGGCTATGGTAGGTGATGGCGAGGTTGAGGATTCGCTATCTTATAAGAAGGAAATGAAGGATATTGACAGAGATGAACGGGTCAAAGCCATGGATCTCGAGATGGAGCCTATGTGCTTGAACTCAGTATGAGATCCTGTAGAACAACCTGATGGGGTTAAACCTATAGGTTGCAAATGGATCTACAAGAAGAAACGGGGTGCTGATAGGAAGGTGTAAACTTTCAAGGCTAGATTTGTGGCAAAGGGTTATACCTAGGTGGAGGGAGTTGACTATGAGGAGACTTTTTTACCTGTTGCCATGCTTAAGTCTATCTGCATCCTCTTGTCCATTGCCTCATATTATAACTATGAGATATGGAAAATGGATGTTAAGACTACCTTTCTGAATGGTAATCTTGAGGAGACCATTTATATGGTGCAACCCGAGGGATTTATAGCCCAAGGTCAGGAGTAAAAGGTTTGCAAACTAAATCGGTCCATTTATGGACTGAAAGAGACATCTTGATCTACGAACATAAGGTTTGATACTACGATCAAATCTTATGGCTTGGACCAAAATATTGACGAGCCTTGTGTCTACAAGAAATTCATCAATAGTTCAGTAGTATTTCTAGTGTTATATGTAGACGATATCCTACTCATTGAGAATGATGTAGGTTTACTGACTTTAGTTAAGAACTGGCTAGCGAACCAATTCCAAACGAAAGATTATGGAGAGGCTCAGTTTGTTCTTAGGATTCAGATTTTTTGAGATTGAAATAACAAAGTGCTAGCACTGTCTCATGCATCGTACATTGACAAGATGTTGATCAAGTACACCATGTAGAACTACAAGAGGGGCTTTTTGCCTTTTGCCTTGGAGTTACATTGTCTAAGGAGAAATATCCTAAGACACCTCAAGAAGTTGGAAAAATGAGATGGGTCCCCTATGCCTCTATCGTTGGCAGTTTGATGTATGCGATGTTATGTACTCGACTTAACATCTACTATACTGTAGGGATAGTCAGTAAATACAAGTCTAATTGATGCGTGTTTAATGTGATGAAATAATGTTGTAGAATGTGATGGTGGAATATGCATTGTGCAAGCAAGTTTTCTTAGCAAGATCCAAGTATAAACCCTACTAAGTTACCTGGTAAGCTCAGGGTGGAATATAGGGACTAAGAAAAAAGTATGTGATGGTAATTTTCGATTACTTTGCAGTAATAAATAAATCAATGCGTTGGTTGGTGTGTTGTTTAAAGTATAAAGTTTATGTGGAAAAATTGAGAAAAGAGCTAATAATGCAAAATATACAATGAGTATGTAGAGGAACGGGTTGAGAAGGTCTTTAGTTAGCGTTTCCTGAGATTGCATTCAAACTATGCGATCATGCTACACACATGCGACAACAATTCATTTTCCAATGCAAATGTGATAGCTCCTAATTTTAGGACGCATGCGATGTATGTGATGATGTCTATAGAGCTTATTCCTAAGTCTCTACTTCTTGCCTATGCGATGATGAATGATGTACATAGGTACAAGATGACCGCATACAATCATATCCTATCTCTAGGGTGCATGCGATACGTTAATAGAAAACATAACTCATTCCTAAGCTTCTATCTCTTAATTATAAGGTTCTAATTTGACTCTCCCGAGCCTAGATTCCAATATGACTTTTCTAAGCCTAGATTTGATCCTTAGACTACCCTCCCGAGTATCTCTAGAAGACGAATGATGCATACATAATACAAAATGATCGCATAAAGTGAAGATCCCAGGTTATGCTAGCTAAGTGCTTCTCAATCCATTCGATAGTTTTAGCTACTCATGCGTACTTTAAAGAGAGTGGACAGATATAAAGATGCAATTTCCATTTTATAAATAAGTTCAGAATACAAAATGATAATGGAAACATAAGGGTAGAGAGCCTAGTAGCAATATCTTGCTTCCCAAGGCTTTTACACTGAGTTACTCTATTCTGCCCAAAAGATGTTCTTGCTTTCGCAAGAGTTGGCCCTCTCTTTATTTTCACGCTTCTCAGCACGCTTCCGAGTTAACCAGGACGATCTCTCGGCTTATTCTCCCTTCACTCGCTTCCGCCTTCTAAGTATAGAAAATTACAGACTAGGACTATCAATGGTGAAGAAGAACTATATATTATGAGTCACGGAACCGAACTCTCTGAACTTCTTTAACGAAGGTGGCCTTCGGTATTTATAGAGCTTTAGGGTGAAGAGCTTTTTCTCTCAAATGATTACACTGAAGGGTTGTCATTAATTCTCTATCTGATGTGTCAAATAATTGTCACAGAAAAGCTGAATGTAATTGCTACAGTGTCGTTAACGGCTTGTTAACTTAATTCGGAATCGACCGTCATCAACTTTCTGTCCCATTGTGATTTATTAAGCTGTCACCTTGATGCGCCGTCTCTATGTGGCCACATTCCTTAGCAGATTATTACGAACGCAAACAACCACATAGCTTTGCGATCGCAATCTCTTAATGCGTTTGGACGCTAATTTCCTTGGATCGCAATTCCGCCTTGCGCCAACGCATTTTTTGCACAAAATACATAAGTTATCTGCTTTCATGCGATGGACGCATGCGATCGCAATATTCTAAACTTAATGCTTTTGGACGTAATTTTATATATTTTTATTATCGAAATCGTTCATTATTTTATATCTTTACGCTGTAACAACGTACATTTCTGCCCGTTATCACACCCTCAAATTTAAAACAAAGCTTTTCCTCAAGCATAGACTAAAGATTTTCTTTAGAGAGCCGACCGCCTTCTTCTTTCCTAGATTTCTCAAGGTTTCCTTATTCAAGTCCTATGTACCAAAATCTCTTTAATTCTTATCCAGGTCTCTTCTTAAAATAATTCTAAAATTTAGGGACCGCAAGTTTAACCTTCAAAGAGACTTTACTCGTTTCTAGGGCATCGCATGATTTATTTCATAAAAAAAACTTTTTCAACTGCGGTATTTTCAAATGATTTTTATCCTTGCGTAATTTAGATATATATATATATTCACTCCCTATGACCTTGCATTGATCCAAGTGCCTAGCCTTCGTTTTGGCTTGCCCCCACGTGTGTCATACGAACATCCAACTACGAGCAAAGTGCTCTTTCTTAGTCTAAACTCATGCCCATTTAGCAATGGAGTTGCAATCATTTTATTTATACGTTGATCACGATACCTACCTTTATTTTGGCTTTCCCCCACGTGTGTCATGCGGACATCCAACTACGAGTAGGATCCGATCGCAACGTTTTTTTTTTGTAATGCCTAAAAGTAGCGAGGTTGAAAAAGAATACTGCACCCCCAAATTTAAATGCAACAATGTCCTCATTGCCAAAAGATTGAAAGAATTCATGCGATGCTCTTAGGAAATTTCGTAAAATTCAGTTTGAAAGAAAGCTGGTGGACCGCTGACTTATAGAAATATTTCATAATTTGACTATCCTACAATTAAGCAACTCTAGCATATATGAAAAAAAAATAGAGACATGCTTTTCATCATTGGAATCATAATTGGCAAAGAGAAATAATGCGGTGACTTACTAAATTAATCAATGTGTAATGATTGCGCTGACTAAACAGGATGCGATGATAAAATTATCAAAGTTAAAATGATATGCGATAGAGTAAAATTTGAAATAAACAAAGTCAAGGAAAGATACAACCTCCAAATTTGCTCTGTCACTCGCATTATTTCTGAACGCATCCTTCCTTGCGGCGAACTGCTCTCTTCGATTGCGGTGGAGGAATAAGCTAATTGCGTCTTTCATGTAGCTCCTCCGCAATCGTTCACCACGATCGTTGCAAAGAAAACATTGAGAGGGTCAAATAAAAGAGTTAGGAATTTTTGTTTTGATATAAAGAAAAATGTACTATATCAGATAAAGGAAGGGTAATGAAAGTTCATGAATCATTGATAGGAAAAAAAAGATATTCCAAAAGACTTGCGCCCCTAATGAGTTTCTAGCACATAACAACGTAGGGGCCACTCGATTTTTTCTTCATTCAGGATTTCTCAGGTCTACAGAGGTCTTTTCCTGATGAAAATCACCTCCGTAATATATCTTGACTCTTTGCCCGTTAACCTTGAATACGCGGGTCTCTTCCTCATTAGTCAGTTCGACCGTACCATGTAGGAATACTTCTTTGATTACAAAGAGTCTAGACCAGTGTGACTTTAATTTGCTGGAAAGAGTCATAGTCGCAAATTGAAAAGTAAGACCTTTTGTCCGACGTGGAGATTGTTCTCGCATAGCTGTTTGTCATGCCAACGTTTTATGTGCTCTTTGTAAATTTTGGCATTCTCATAAGCTTGTATTTTCCATTCATCAAGCTCGATCAACTGAAGTTTCCTTGCTTCCCCTGCTGCCTTCAACTCGAAATTAAGCTTTTTCACCACCCACATTGCTTTATGGTCCAGCTTAAGCGGTAGATGACATGCCTTGCCGAACACCAGCGCATTGGGGGACATGCCTATAGGTGTCTTATAGGCGGTCCTGTATGCCCACAGGGCATCGTCCAGCTTCATTGCCCAATCTTTTCGTGAAGGTTTTACCACCTTCTTTAATATCAACTTGATTTCTTGGTTGGATACTTCAGCTTGACCATTTGTCTGTGCGTGGTATGCGGTGGCCACTTTATGGAGGATATTATATTTGAGCAGCAACTTGTTGATGATGTTATTAACAAAGTGGGAACCTTCATCACTTATTATGGCACGTGGAGTGTTAAAACGAGTGAAGATATTTTTCTTCAAGAACTTGGAGACTGCCGCCGCATCGCTTGCGACACATGATTCCACTTCTACCCATTTGGAAACGTAGTCGACGGCTAATAGAATTTATTTGTGACCATTCGATGTTGGAAATGGTCTCATGAAGTCTATGCCCCAGAAGTCGAAAATTCCAATTCTAAGACGATGTTCATGGGCATCACATGCTTCCATGAAATGTTTCCCGTGTGTTGGCACCGGTCACATTTCATCGCATAGTCTCTTGCTTCCTTGAATAATGTTGGCTAAAAATAACCACTTTGTAACACCTTTTCTGCTGTGCGTTGGCCTCTAAAGTGCCCTCCATATGGTGAGTCATGGCATTGTGATAGTATGCGTTGGTGAGCAGCCTCGGATATGCATAGATGATGCGTTATTTTATGATGTGGAATTATGGATGAAATGCGATGATGAAAATGCGTTGAGCATTCAAGTTTTCTCAGTGGAATCCAAGTGTAAACCCCATTGAGTTTCTTGGTAAGTCCAGGGTCGAACTCAGGGACTTGAGAAAAATATATGCGTGATAATATATCAGAAGACTTTGCAGTAACCAAATAAATCAAATAGTTGTTGGGAATGTTGTTTGTGGTGATAAAAATAAACAAATGCGGTGGAGTTCGAAAAGAGTTGATAAAACGGAAGATGCGATGAGTATGCGGTGAACGGGTTGAAAAGGGTTTTCGCTAACACTTCCTAGGATGTGTTCTTGCTATGCGATCATGCAACACACATACAATAGTAAACCATCTCTCGATGCGAATACTACAGCTTCTAATGCTAGAACGCATGTGATATATGCGATAAGTCTATAGGACCTACACATAAGCTTCTATTCTTATTTATACGATGACAAAATGACACACACAAATAAGGTGACCACATAATATCGTACCTATCTCTAGGATGCATGCGATGCAGGATGAAAAACAAAGCTTATCTCTAAGTCCCTATCTCTTGTTTATGCAAATCTAATCTTACTCTTTCGAGTCTAGATTCTATCCTATCTTTCTCAAGTCTCAGGTTCTTTCTTTAGACTCTCTCGAATAGCTCTAAAGGGATGTTAGGCACAACATAAAACAAGATAATCACATGCGATGAAGATCCTAGGTCATGTTAGCTTAGTTCTTCTCAACCCATTCGATAAGTTTAGCTACTCATGTGTGCTAAGAGAGTGAACAAATGTAGAATAAGAACTTCCATTGTATAAATATAAAGTTGAAGTACAAAATACCAATGCAAGAAGAGAATAAAGAGCTAGTAGCATCTCTTGCTTCCCAGGCTTTTACACTGGCTTTTCAACTCGTGTTCAAAAGATATCTCGCCCTTGCGAGAGTCGGCCCACTCTCTGCTTTCTACACCACTGGGTTCTCTCTTGAGTTGCCCTGAGCGATCTTCTGGCGTTGCAGCTCTTCTCTTGCTCCGCCTTAAAATAAAAAGGAAAACATATGGATGAAGCTAAACTATGGAGAAATTTATCTAAGTATCCGAAGTTGCTGAATTGGTGAACCCCTTTTCTGAAGGATGCCTTCGGTATTTATAGAGCTTTGGGGTGAAAGGCAGCTTCTCTCTTATGATTGCACAGATGGGATGGCTTTAATTCTCTGACTGATGCGTCGAATATTTGTCACCAGAAAGTTGAGTGTACTTATTATCGTTAGCAGCTTATCAACTTAACTCGGATTCGACCGTCATCAACTTTTTGTCCCATCGTGATTAATTATGCCTTTCACCCAAATGCGCCCACCAAGTTGCGTCTGCTCTATGCGGCAATCTTTCTTGAGCAGATGTATGCGAACGAAAATCACCACAAAGCCTTGCGGTGATGCTGCGCTCGACTGTTGATTTCTTGCGATCGAGCTTTTTGCCTTGCGTTAACGCATATTCTGCATAAAAATACAAAAATTAAATGTTTCCATGCGATGAAAGCATGCAACCGCAATGTAATGAACTTAATGCTTTTTGGACGCAATCTAACATATTTTATCAATGCAAACCTTCATTGTTTAATAACTTAGCAATATAATAACGTGCATTTCTGCCCGTTATCAATAGGTGCAAAATCTGGTCTGATCCCCTCTTATAGAGATTTAGCTCATCCCAATAATATGATTTGCATTCATGCCTGAGCCGCCTCTTTTGGTGGGCTGAATAGTCTTCAGAAAATTGTTCACAAACCAGAAAATTGACCACGTCTGCATACCATGGTAATTCTTCAATTTTCAATAGCTGGTCATCTGGGAAAGTTGCGTTCCCCTCTAACTAGTTGCGGTCAACTTCTGGATTTTCTAATCTGGATAAATGATCCGCAACCTGGTTCTCTGTCCCTTTGCGATCAATGATTTCCATATCGAATTCCTGGAGGAAATGAACCCATCTAATCAATCTCGGCTTCACATCTTTCTTTGTCATCAAGTATTTTATCGTCGAGTGGTCAGTGTGAATGAGTACTTTAGTTCCCAGCAAATAAGCTCTGAATTTTTCCAACGCAAATATCACCGTAAGCAATTCTTTTTCTGTGGTGGTGTAATTTGTTTGAGCAGGATTCAAGGTTTTACTCACATATGCGATGGGGTGTAGCATTGTTTTCTTCTTTCGTTCCAGCACTGCTCCCATCGCATAACCACTTGCATCGCACATTAATTTAAAGGGTTGTGTCCAGTCCGGTGTGATCAACACTGGTGCAGTTGTTAATGCGTTCTTCAGTATCATTAATGCATTCCGGCATTGATCATCAAAGTCAAACTTTCTTTCTGCCTCCAGCAACACACTCAGTGGTCGTGCAATCTTCGAAAAGTGTTTCAAAAAACGTCTATAAAAGGCTGCATGTCCTAAGAAACTCCTGAAGCCATCACATTCACTGGAGGTGGGAGCTTTTCAATCGGCTCAATTTTTGCCTTGTCCACCTCCAACACATCCTTGGAGACTTTGTGCCCAAGACAATACCTTCCTTCACCATGAAGTGGCATTTCTCCCAATTTAGCACGAGGTTCGTCTCTTCATATCTCTTCAATATCTTCTCCAGATTGTTGAGACAGACTTCGTATGTTTTCCCATACACCGAGAAGTTGTCCATGAAAAGTTCTACCAAATCTTCAAGATATTAAGAAAAGATGGCCATCATGCACCTTTGAAAAGTGCTCGGCCAACGACATGCGTCGAAATGCAAATGTTCCATACGGGTAGGTGAATATGGTTTTCTCTTGATCTTCAGGAGCAATCATGATTTGGTTATAGCCGACATATCCATCCAAGAAGCAGTAGAAGTCATTTTTAGCTAGGCGGTCTAGCATCTGGTCGATAAAAGGCAAAGGGAAATGATCCTTCTTTGTCGCTGCATTTAGTTTGCGGTAGTCCATGCAAATCTACCATTCAGTGACGGTTCTCATTGGTATCAGTTTATTATTTGCATTGGGAAGTATTATCATCCCTCCTTTCTTCGGCACGCATTGCACGGGGCTGACCCACATGCTGTCGGCTATTGGATAGATAATTCCCGCATCTAACCACTTGATTATCTCCTTCTTTACGACCTTCTTCATTGCAGAGTTGAGTTTGCGTTGATGTTCGGTCGATCCTTTCTGAATTTCCTTGAGACGAATCATATGCATGCAGTATGCGGGGCTGGTTCCTCTAATGTCTGCAAGCGTCCAACCAATTGCTTTTACATACTTTCTCAGGATACTCAACAACACATTTTCTTGATTTTCATTAAGTGCAGAGAAGATTATTAAATGTAGCTTTACATTCTGCTCCAGAAACGCATACTTCAGGTGGTTTGGAAGGGTCTTCAGCTCTATTGTTGGTGGTTGTTCCAAGGATGGTTTTGTTGTTTTTCTTTCTTCACTCGTTGTCAGCTTGTCTTCTTTGGATGCGATCATCTCATCTTCTTTGGGTGTTTTTTTTGTGATCGTATTGCAGGCTACTATGGATGCGGTCGCATCCTCATCTTCATTTTCATTTTCAGACTTTTCTTCTTCATTCAAACTTGGTTTGTCGTCGGATTTATTGAGATCTTCTTCTTCAGAATATTTCATGGCTCGGATAATGTCAAACCTGAGCTTTTGTCCATTCACGCTCAGTGGGATCTCTCCTTTGTACACATCAATCTGAGCGCGACCAATGGATAAAAATGGTCATCCCAGGATAATGGGTACATCCTTGTCCGCTTCGTAGTCCAGGATGATGAAGTCTGCCGGTAATATAAATTTGTCGATTGTAACTAGAACATCCTTCACCTTCTCTTCAGGATACACAAGGGATTTATCAGCTAATTGGAGAGTCATCGTCGTGGGCATCAGCTGCCTCACATTCAGCTGCATGAAAATTGAAAGGGGCATCAAGTTGATGCTGGCCCTGAGATCGCAAAGCACTTGACCGATGTATAACCCTCCAATTGAGCAGGGTATGTGAAACTTCCAGGGTCGCACATTTTTGGTGGAATTATGGATTTTGAACTTTGCGTCAGTGCCACCGTTGCAAACTTACTAGTGCTTCTCTTCTTTGTCACCATGTCCTTTAGAAACTTCGCATACGTGGGCATTTGTTCAATCGCCTCAGTGAACGGAATGTTAATATGCAATTGTTTCAGCATGTCCAAGAAGCGTTGATACTATACCTCATCATTTTTCTTCTTTTTGAGTCTCTAGGGGAATGGTGGCAGCTATATTCTCACAGTCCCCTGTTCTTTCGCCTCCGAGGTGTACGCAATATCTGGTTCCATCGCTTCCTTTTATTTTGTTTCTCCTTGAGTCAACGCAATCTCCGATTCCATCGCAATTGGACAGTCCGGCTAGGCTCCTTTTTCTCCCCCGCCACAGTTTTTTGCTCCACAACATCACAACTTGACATTGCTCTTTTCCCGTACCCCCTGGGTTGCATGGGAGTTTTGTTGAACTCGGCAATGTCCCCTGTGGTTTATTCTTGAGTTCGGCCGCAATCTGTCCTATCTGAATCTCAAGATTGCGGATAGACATTGCTTGGTTCTGAAGCACTGTTTCATTCTTTTCAATTTATTGCTTCAGTAGACTCTCCAAAGATGAAGATTGCGGTGCCTGCAAACTACTAGCTTGGTTTTGTGTTTAACCGTTTGTTCGCGGAAAGAATACGGGTGGCCTTTCCTTTTGCGCCACGAGTTGAAAATTTTGTTGTTGGTTTTCCACGTGAAGTTAGGGTGGTTTCTCCACCCAGGGTAATACGTGTTCGAAAACGGATTATTCCTCACAAAATGACTGAGTGTGGGTTCCTTGGGCATTCGACCATTGGATGGCTTTCACCGCAAGTAGCAACACTTACGGTCGTCTGGTTGATTGTGTTGACTTGCCCACTATGCATTATTGGGCTACTAATTGCGATTCCTTGTATCAAATTCATCATTGCAGTCATTTGGTTCTGAAGGGATGTGATGGCCCCGTTATTCGCGTCACTGTCTTTAATGATTTTTAGAAATTCGATCAAGTATTTTCTTGGCCTCATTGTAAGTTTTATCAAGCAGACCTCCAATTGCTACTGCGTTGGCAGCCGTCTGCGATGCAGGGTTCAATCCATGGTAGAAAATTTCCATCTGTAAACAATCTGGTAAGCCGTTATGCGGGCAATCTTTTACCAGCCTCTTAAACTCGCCCAGGCATCACTGAGCGATTCATCAATATCTTGTTCAAAATTAGTGATCAACTTCCTCCTTTCGGTGTTCTCCATCGAGGGGAAGTACTTCTTCATGAACTTCTCAACTACTTGTTCCCATAAGGTAATCTCCCCTGGTTCGAGAGAATAAGCCCATTTTCATGCCTGGTCACACAACGAAAATGGAAAAAATGTTAATCGAACCTCGTCAGCGGAGATGTTTGGGAACANACATAAACATGTTGCAGATCTCAATGAAACTTCAGAGGTGGGCGTGCGGGTCCTCGCCATGCCTACTACCAATCTATCTGGTAGTTTGGATCATCTGCAGCATCACCAATTTCATTTCGAACCTCGATCCATCAAACGCTGGCCTCATGATTCCTGGTGAGAAATCATAGAGGTTGGGCAACGCATACTCCCGAATGGGCCTATTGTGGTTGTTCTCCAATAAGATGGGATTCTCCATAATATTATTTGCATCTAGTGCTCCATTTTCTGGTTGTTTCGCCATGTTTGGATCTTTATCTTGTTGTTGTTGTTATTGGCGGTTGTTCTTTCTTCTTCTTTGGAAGGTATTCTCAATCTCTGGGTCGTAATCAGGCTCAGGATTTTGTTCTTCGCTCAAATGACGCCTGCTTCTTCCCTTTAAGGAGAAGCAGTGCACAGAGACAGAGGGTCTGCAAAGAAAATAAAAAAGTTACCGTTAGCACAATGTATTACCATAGTCGCAGGCAACGACGCCAAAAACTTGATGCATGTTTAATGCGATAAAATAATGGTGTAGAATACGATGGTAGAATATGCGTTGTGCATGCAAGTTTTCTTAGCCAGATCAAAGTATAAACCCTACTAAGTTGCCTGGTAAGCCCAGGGTGAACACAGGGACTAACAAAAAAGTATGCGATGGTAATTTTCGATTACTTTACGGTAACAAATAAATTAATGTGTTGGTTGGTGTGTTGTTTAAAGTATAAAGTTTATGTAGAGAAATTGAGAAAAGAGCTAATAATGCAAAAGATACAATGAGTATGCGGAGGAATGGGTTGAGAAGGTCTTTAGCTAGCATTTCCTGAGATTACGTTCAAACTATGCGATCATGCTACACACATGCGACAATAATTCATTTTCTAATGCAAATGCGATAGCTCCTAGTTTTAGGACGCATGCGATGTATGTGATGATGTCTATAGAGCTTATTCCTAAGTCTCTACTTCTTGCCTATTTGGTTATGAATGATGCACACAGGTACAAGGTGACCGATACAATCATATCCTATCTTTAGGGTGCATGCGATGTATTAATAGCAAACATAACTCATTCCTAAGCTTCTATCTCTTGATTATGCGGTTTTAATCTGACTCTCCCAAGCCTAGATTCTAATCTGACTTTTCCAAGCCTAGATTCTATCTTAAGACTACCCTTCGAGCATCTCTAGAAGATGAATGATGCATACATAATACAAGATGATCGCATAAAGTGAAGATCCCAGGTAATGTTAGTTAAGTGCTTCTCAAACCATTCGACGGTTTTAGCTACTCATGCGTACTGTAAAGAGAGTGGATAGATATAAAGATGCAATTTCCATTTTATAAATAATTTCATAATACAAAATGATAATGGAAAAATAAGGGTAGAGAGCCTGGTAGCAATATCTTACTTCCAAAGGCTTTTACACTGAGTTATCTCTATTCTACCCAAAAGATGTTCTTGCTTTCACAAGAGTTGGCCCTCTTTCTGTTTTCGATGCTTCCTGACACACTTTCGAGTTAACCAAGATGATCTCTCAGCGTATTCTCCATTCACTCACTTCCGCCTTCTAAGTATAGAAATTTACAGACTACGACTATCAATGGTGAAGAAGAACTATATTTTATGAATTGCAGAACCGAACTCTCCGAACTTCTTTAACGATGGTGGCCTCTGGTATTTATAGAGCTTCAGAGTGAAGAGCTTTTTCTCTCAAATGATTGCACTGAAGGGATGTCATTAATTTTTTGTCTGATGCGCCGAATAATTATCACGGAAAAGCTGAGTGTACTTGTTACAGTGTCAGTAACGGCTTGTCAACTTAATTCAGAATCGGCCGTCATCAGCTTTCTATCCTATCGTGATTTATTAAGCTTTCACCTTGATGCGCCGGCTCTATGTGGCCACCTTCTTGAGTAGATTATCACGAATGCAAACGACCGCATAGCCTTGCGGTCACAATTTGTTAATGCACTCGGACGCTAATTTCCTTGGATCACAATTTCGCCTTGCGCCAACACATTTTCTGCATAAAATACACAAGTTAGTTGCTTTCATGCGATGGACGCACGCGATCACAATATTCTAAACTTAATGCTTTTGGACGCAATTTTATATATTTTTATCGTCGCAATTCTTCATTGTTTTATATCTTCGTTGTAATAACGTACATTTCTGCCCGTTATCACTAATCCAGGAAAAGGTTACTAGACTGCCGTCAAGAATATCCTCAAGTATCTTCAAAGAACGAGGGACTATATGCTTGTGTATGAATCTAAGGATTTGATCTTTACTAGATACATAGACTCTTATTTCTAGACTGATAAGGATTCTTGGAAATCCACTTAAGAATTAGTGTTCACTCTTAATGGAGGAGCTGTAATATGGCGAAGCACTAAGCAGGGTGAATCGCTGACTCCACTATGGAGACCGAGTACATAGCGGCTTGTGAAGTTGCTAAGGAGGCCGTTTGGCTCAGAAAGTTTTTGACTGATTTGGAAGTTGTTCCAGACATGTTTAGGCCCATCACCATTTACTGTGATAATAATGGTGCTGTGGCGAATTCCAGATAGCTGAGAAGTCACAAACGCGACAAACATATCGAGCGAAAATACCATTTTATCAAAGAGATTGTCCATCAAGAAGATGTGATAGTCACGAAGATAGCTTTGAAGCACAATGTTGATGTAAACTCCGTACTCCATTTTTCCTACATAAGTGAGTAACAGGCGTGCTAAGTAAAGTTGTGAAGGGAGGTAAAGAAAGTAGGATGATGGAGGAAGAAAATTCTAAGTGTTAGAAATACTTAGTCATGGGTGAGTTTTAGATAATATAACAAGTGAAAATTGGCTGCTAAGTATGGAAGCCAAGTGTAGGTATGCGTTGATGGAGAAGTGTGGACGCATGAGGATGTGTGTGTAGCAACTAAGGCTTGTAGAGGCTAAGTGTTGAAGATAAGGGTGAACTATGCATTGGTACTAAGGATGAACATATGAGTTGAAAGGCATGATGTGTTGATAAGGCTTGCGGCAGCCTTAAGTGTGCGTGAGATTAGGCATTGGGCGTTGGAGATGCGTGCACTGGACGATCGTCTAGTAAATAAGTGGCACTACGCGATGCGGTAAAGTGAGGCAAAACAATATGAAGGGTCGCGCTAAGCGATAGCACTATACGTTGGACGATAGAATTAAGCGATGGGGCGTTGGCACTGCACGATCAACATTAGTGCTAGACGATAAGCTGCATGACAAGTGCTAGGCGATAGACGTTGGGTGCTAGACGATAGGCGTTGGGTGCTAGACGATAGATGTTGGGTGCTAGACGATAGGCGTTGGGCGCTAGACGATGGAGTATATGATGTGCGCAAAGCGTTGAAACTCGATGCACGCTAAAGTTATGCTATGAAACGAGGAAGGCCTAACGCTTGGTTGATATGATATAACTAAGCCATGCAATGGGCAATAGGCATTGGGAGAAATCTTGGTCGCATAGGAGGCTTGAACGCCTAAAGCAAGGCATGGACGCAAGCCATGGACGCAAGGTAATGAAGTTGCTGCCTAGTCAAGTTAAGGCCTAAGAATTTGGCTAAATGTTCAACGCACAGTGAGCATATATATGGAGGATTTGCAAAGACAGTGAGTGACTCTAAATGTGACTAATATCTAAATAGAGGATTGCCAAGGACAGTGAGTGACTCTAAATGCTTTAAATGTGATGTAAATTGCTAATGCTTATGAATATTTAGCAATGCATGTTTATTGAAAGCTATTTATGACAACTATTCTGAAATAGTTTCCAAGAAACGCATCTCACATTAATATTATGTTTATGCTATGCTTTTCAATGAACATGAGGATGCATTAGTATAGAATGCTTTTGGGCAACTAAGTCAGTAAGAGATAAGAATATGCAAGTTCAGTATGAGTAGCTCAGTACTGAAGGACTAGATGATAAGGTACTGAAGCTCAGTCTTAGAATTTGAATAGCTTAGTACTGAAGGACTAGATAAAAAGGTACTGAAGCTTTGTCTTAGAATCTGAATAGCTCGATACTGAAGGACACGGAGAAGGTATCCGAGCAGCTTGATATTGAAGGAAACAGAGAAGGTATCTGAGCAGTAGTACCTAAGGTATGACGGTACTTAAACTAGAATCACACGAATGTAAGGAAAAGTTGTTATTGGTAGTATTGAGATCACTCCACACCAGCTATGGATTGACGTTGAGGAATTGAGTAAAGGCTCTCTCTCAATTATGGTCACAAATTATGTTTTTAGGAAGTGAACAAAAGGGTTCGTTCCTAGTTAAGTAGTAATGTAGTAAAAAATGATAAAGAGTGAGCAAAAGGGCCACTCTAGACTAATAGACTAAGGCATAGTCTAGCAAAGCATAAAAAGTGCTATGTGATGTTAATGAAGATATGAATAATAGTTGTCAAGTTTATGTT
The DNA here is from genome assembly GCF_009727055.1 of Benincasa hispida. Classification (NCBI taxonomy): domain Eukaryota; kingdom Viridiplantae; phylum Streptophyta; class Magnoliopsida; order Cucurbitales; family Cucurbitaceae; genus Benincasa; species Benincasa hispida. The sequence goes on from NC_052360.1 coordinate 2,816,123, forward strand.
TTTAGATAAAGCTTTCAGTTTTAATATTAAATTTATGTATGAAAGTTATGCTTTAAATATTAGTCACTCACTGGGCTTCTAGCTCATGTTTTCAAATGTTTTCTTTTCAGGTAGTGGTCAGTACCCAAAAGACTTCTCTTTTGCTACTCTACCACTCTAAGAGTTAGGTTGAAGGAAGCTTAATTGAAGACCTGTATTAGTTAGTACACATGTGTCTGTTAGATAGGGACTAGTATTCTAGATGGGGTTCACTAAGTTGTAATATCATGTATGAACAATGCTATGAAACCCTGTAATGTAAATTTGTTAACTTCTGAGTTAATTTGTTCATATATTGATGAAATGTATGTATTTAGGGTTTGAGCAATTTAACAGGTTAGATAGGCAGTAAGTGTCAACAAAAGCATTAGTAACTGTTGTAGTCACCATTCCATCCCGGTTAAGAGGATAATTTGGAGCGGGGTGTGACAGTTGCTAACCCATTTACAAAGGCTCTCACGGCTATAGTGTTTGAGGGTCACCTTCATAGCATGGGTCTACGGGACCGTCCACGGCTGGACTAGGGCATGTGGGAGTATTGTTGTACAAGGTATTTGTCCCCTAGTTTATTGATTTGTAGTTCTAATTTTCTTGTACACCCCACTAGCTTTAGGATAAGCGGGAGATTGTTGGGACTAATGCCCTAAATATCGCTGGGTCTAGTAGTTTGTAAACATGTATATGAACAAACATTTTATGATGTAATAATATGAGATATTTTCTTCACTATAGTTGTTGGATAAAAGGAACGGATGATGGGGTTATGCACGCAATCATGCATTGTACATGCTTAAGCTATGCGTTTATGCCCATGTGTCGGCAGTCATGCATTGGAATGAAAATGTGTTAATGTAGTATGCAATGACCATGCATTCCTATCACAAGTTTTCTTGCCTTCTCGCCAAGTATAACGAAAACGCAAGTTTCTCGGGTAATCCGAGGTCAAACACAGGGACTTGTCACTCAATAATGCTTTATGAAGCTATGCGTTTGAGGCGATGAATAAAAGTAAAAAGAAGAAGTTTAATGGATTTACACACTACTTTTACTCCTAACTAAACAGATTCAGCAATGTAAGACTTGCGATGAGAATTGGTAGATACACAACAACCATTAACGCATAGTAATGTTTATTATCTTAAATCACTCAAGTAATCCTAGCTCGTCACACTAACGCATCACACACCTCTCGGTGGTCAGCCGCATGACTATATCTCTATAGTGCGATGGACGCATGCGATTGCTTGGTTTTTAGCGCATGAGAGTGTGTTTACGGTTGCCTGGCTTCAGCGCATGCTTTTGTCTACAATTGCTTATTTCCAACCCATGCGTTTGATTCTTGCGATAGATACAAAAATAGACACTTTGGCACGAAGTAACGCATAATATTGGGGTCATTGAGGATTTAGGTGCTAATTGACGTAAAACTCAAATTTTCACAAATTTTAAGTATTATCACTGCATTTTCTACTTGTTAGCCCTCATAATTCTAAACAAAAGGCTTATAATAACTGGCATTTTTGCCAGTTATCAATAGTCTTTGCTATATGAGATATTTTGTTGCATTAACCACAAACCAATAAACTAAGATCCTTGGTTATCGTTGTAATTTAAGCATGTATGTAATGACATAAAAGTGGATCATGCTTTAAGTGATAACCTAAATGGTCTATAGTAGATGGATAAATGAGGGAAACCTTATCCTGTTGACACTACGAGTGTGGCTTGCTTTGTAGATGTTACAAGTGTTGTAATGTACTATAAATGTTCTGATCCTGGCCATTCATGTATTAGACATGCGAGCGGGGATGCTCTATATAAAATAGTTTGTATAATACTGGACCATGAAATATTTAGTCTCATATATAACGACTTTCATGACAGAGACTTTCATTTCACTAGGATGACCATAGGTAACATGACCTTAATCTTGAGTGAGTTGGAAACTCCTGCCTATAAGGGCAATTTTTTTATTTGTATGGGTGTGAGTGGCCAGATCATCGACTCAAGCCTACCACTTTGGGGATTCGTTTGGTTGAGGAGTTGGGAACTCAGCTACATAAGACGGAATTCACTCCTTCCTCAATTTAAGAGTAAGTAGATAAAGTGCCCTCTTAAGAGCTGATTCCGGGACTTGAGCAATGTGGTGCCACACCTTATCTTGGCCTGAGAAGGATTTACTCATAGTAGGACTATGATGTCTTGTTCATTAGAGGAATCAGTGGTACTTAAAGAGTTAGATGTAATTATAGGGGCAAAATGGTAAATTGGCCCGACTGTACTTACGAACGATTTATGAAGAGTCATTGTATTGTTGATTGGTTATATCCAATGGACACGAAAATATATCTGTAGCACAAAGAGTGTAGCTTTCAATCTTTAGTGGAATGCCTGACAGTTAATGGATGGTGGATATCGTGATTGAAGAGTTTAGTCAGTTATTCACGTACCGTTGGAGCTTCAAGCTATAGGTCCATAAGTTCCCCTCGATAGCTCAATGGATTCATGTTGAGAATCAGCTTTTAGGTTAGTCTGAAATATTCAAATTAACAAGAGGAAATTTGATTATATATGATATAATTAAATTGTATGAATTATATGAGATATAATTGAATTAATGTATTAGATACATTAAATGGAGGAACTATTATTAAATTCTAAAAGGAAGAAAAAGAACTATGGTTTATATAATGCATGAGATGTGATATTAAAACTATAGGTAATGAATATATTGATTATATTTGTAACTAAATCAATTATAGGATAATTGTTTACAGTTTTTTCTCCCATAACCGACTTAGTGGGAAGTTGTCATCAATTATGGTAATTGATGGTTAAAATGAAAACCGTTTTCATTTTTACATTATGTAATCATTTCGATATAGTGAATCGGACGATCAAAAGCATAAGCAATACAATAGCTTGAAAGCATACACGATCGTGTAACATGTTTTCTATACGATAGTCACTTATCTGCTACATGATTGAGTACATTGTCTATATGATGGACTAAACTTATCTCCCACTTATTCGATCGTCTATACGACCTGCCAAATTCCTCCTACCCTCTACCAAATCCTACAGAGCCCACAGCTCCTGGATTCTCACACCGAGAATACTGAGGTAACCTGCTGGTGGTGTCTGTTTACTGTTCAAGGGACGAGTGTTGTTGGTGCTTGTTTGAGGAGATTACTGAAGCCTAAAGTTCGTGTTTGGTGAATGATCATGCAACAAAGTTTGAGGGAACGAGAAGAATAGTTTTTCAAGGGTAAGTTCACTTGAACCTTAGTATTTCCCTTTTTGAAAACATGTTGTAATTGTTAGAGTTTTGCATAACTAATACTGTTTGATTGTAAATGTGTATATTTTGTCACAATAGGGTTTGGAACGATCTCGCTTCCGCTCACGGGTGTCCTTGTTAAGAGTTCCTTCAATTCGCTGATGCTCGGTGGCTGATCATACTTAGTGGAACTCGATGGCACTTTGATCTTTTCAACTCCTTTGAAGTCTAGATGTTCAAATGAACTCCAAATTGATTCAAATTAACCCCGTTCTTCACCAATGATTAATTCTACCTCTTGATTACTCGATAACTACAAAATAGGGAAATAAACACATAAAATCCACTAACGAGCACAAATTAAGCTAGGAATAATAGCTCTTTCTGAGAGCTAATAATGTATCTGGCCATTACTCCGTATTGTGACAATAGTGGTGCAATTGCTAATTCCAAGGAACCAAGAGTCACAAACGTGAAAAACACATCGAAAGAAAGTAACATCTCATTAGAAGGTAGATAGCCTTAGAAGACAACCTTGTTGATCCTTTTACGAATGCCCTCTCGGCTAAAGTGTTCGAGGGCCACCTGGTTGGTCTAAGACTACGAAAATCATAATCTAGGGCAAGTGAGAGAATGTCAAAGGGTATTTTAGATGCCCTAGTTTATTGTATTTTTCTCTTTTTATTTCTCAACACTGTAAACATTATGTATTTATAGGTTTGTCTCACTAGAGTGTTAGTCTAAATGGGAGATTGTTGAGAATGTCCTAAACTCGCAGTTCGTAAATATTGTTAACACATTCTATTTATCAATAAAAATATTGTTGAATACTTTATTCAACAAATTATTATTGATATTGCATTCTTTTATGAAAATCCAATAAACAAATCTATGGCTATAATATGAATACTTTAACTTTATGTGGCGACATAAAAGAGGATCAAGTTTTAGTATGTATTCAAAATGGTCTATAAGTATATGGATGAGATTGGATACATCATTCTGGTGACACTATTGGATGCGACCTATTAAGACTAGACCTTGAAATAGTCACTTTTCTTTGTAATAACCGTTCACTGTTAAAACTGACTATTTCAAACTCAATAACTTAGGGTAACTCGATCTTAATCCTAAGTTAACTATGAATTCCTATTTATTCGGGATTATCCTTTTATTTGCGTAGGTGAGAGTAGTCCAATAGCAGTACTCAATAAGCATCCCATTTTGGAGATAAGATTGGATAGATAGTTGGGGACATAGCTTTGCAATATGAAATTCACTCCTACCCAACTTAGGGTTAGCAGATAGGTTGTTCTCTTAAGCGATGATGCCTAGTCTTGAACAATGGGGCCCCGCCCTCTCATGAAAGAGAGGGTTATGGTTTATAAGTTGGACTATCAATCAATTATTCAATGGAGGATCAGTGGGAGCTTAAGGAGCAAGATGTATTTATAGGGGTAAAACGGTAATCTTTGACCCAGCTATAAAACGACCTATGAAGGGTTGACTTACCGATTATGATTAAAATTGATAGAAATATATCTACATTGTGAAGAGTGCAACTATCGAGCTATAGTGAAATGTCTTGGTAGCTAACAAATAATGATTAATTTGATTTAAAGAGTTTAACCAATTAATTGCAAATCGTTGGAACTCAGGATTTGTAGATCCGGTCCCTCTATTAGCTCGTAATTTGGATGAGTAAATTGAGTAATCTTGGTGAGATTTGTAATAAGGGTTTAGAATTTGAAATGTTCAAATTCAATTAAGGTTTCTATTAATTGTATTCGATACAATTGAAATGTTTAATTTTATCACAATTAAACAAATTGGAGAATCGATTAATGTTTAAGTTATGATTTAAATATTAATTATATGAAATTAAATTCATTGTAGTGAAATTGGTGTTTTATTAATTTATATTAGATATTAAATTAACAAAAAATTAAAAGGTTTAATTAATTAGTTTTATCTAAAAATTAATTAATTGAATTAATTTTTATAAAACTTATCAACAATTAAATTGATTTATTTATTAAATTGATTTTAGAAATCATTTTTGAAAATACAATTTGAAAAGCAAAAGGGAAATTTCCAAAAGTTGAAAATCTCCACTAAACGTACAAGCACCTTATTCATCCAATTCAACTCAATTCATGAAGAAAGAGCTCACCTTCATGCAAGCTTTGAGATTGCATGATGAAAGCTTTATAAATTAGAGTGTTGGGCTGAATCATTGGCTAAATATTCAGAATTTCTACAAGAATTCTGCAGAATTCGAACCCTCAACAAACCCTCTTCAATTCTATTAAAACCAGCTCAATTTAGTGTTTCCACCACACAATCCTTGCAATAAAATAGTAGAGAAGATCTTTGTGGTGGTTTACTTGAAGATCGAAGCATCTTTTCGTGGAGCTCAGCTGGTTTTGAAGAAGGTTCATCAAAGATATTGTGTTCAGCAAACCCTTTTATGATACAGTTTTTCTAAAGCATGTTTTAAACACAAATTAGGTGTAATTAGAGTGCCTATTTATTTTGTTTTCCTCTGCTGCATGTTAGTTTACTCCATCAATACAACCCTGACAATGAATAGGAAAAATCGACGGACAGATTTTCTTGTGAGAAGAAGGCCGATGAAGAGGAAAACCTCTAGAATAGTTCTTGAGCACTGGAACAGTTGGTGGAAACTTGCAAGCAATAGTTCCGAGGCATGTGCATGGCCGGTAGAACACAAGTGAAGAGCAGGGTAATGCGACATCAATAGGTCTATTCAGTGCTAGCATGTGAGATCCTATAAGCACCTATGAGGCATGTATGCAACACATCGATAGCATGTGCATACATAGGTGAGGCTCAAGTGCATGAAGCTAATAGAAAGTTAGCATGACACAGTGCATATCGTGGGTAGGCGGCCCATGCCCTGTGCTTAGAGGTTAGCACGACTGTTCGTGCATAAGAGGCGCACACGAGAGTGTCAAGGTGTGACTGAGGCTAGCAAGGTACATGACAAGTACATGCACTTAGGCACTTGCTGTAGCGCACAACAACAGCTAACACACGTGCATGCGTTGCCCATACGGGCAATGTCGAACTCCATGGTCGAAGGAACTGGTTGCGCATAAGGCTATACATTGTTTACGAGTGTCACATACATGCACCAAGCAACGATTGACAAGGCGACACACACAGTCTATAGGAGAGGCAAGCTTGATGCCATCCTAGCACAAACGGGAGAGGCACACTATAAAAGGATGGCCATGGGGGTTGTCTAAGGAATCCAATCCTTTAGGCATTTTACTCTTTTTTGGGAAGGGTCCTTACTAAGAAAGGTCTCTCACGTGGGGAAACTTCCGGTCTCTAGTCTCGTAAGTGTGGTTTGATAGCCTTTGATAATAAAGTGTTATGTTTCCATAGTACATATGTCTCTCTCTTTCTTCTCTCTAGTCAATATACATTGTGAGTATATAAAGTTTTAAAATGTCCTTTGAGATCTTGCATGTGTTTGAGTGGTTATTTGGGTGTTTTGGACAAGGAGAGGTCCTTGGCGCCGCATGGGGTTAAGGGTGAAATATTTCATAGCAAGATTCTCCCCATGACACGAGTTACGATATCAGAAAGAGGGCTAAAGACACGTTGTAAATTGCCCACTTTAAGAAGTAGCCATTCATATGATTTTGGATGTTGAGGAGAAAGATGCATCAGTTACACGATTTTGTATGTAGAAACCATTCATTTAATGTTTCCTTATTTTTCTTCTCCTCATTTGTGAAGGGAACTGATCTACTCCCACACACTACACGTCACTTGAGAGAAATTAGGGGGAGGGAGTTGTAACTTCCTCCCTTTAATTAAATTATAAATCATATCTACATATTTAAATCCTCTCAACTATTTATGGTATTTAACAAAAATTATATTTATATTAAGTTTAATTATATGAATCTCATTCATAAATTTAGTATTTGAATCATATACAAATTCCTCTCAAAATACTTTATATTATAATGTATCTAATGCATTATAATAATTATATCATATATAATTAATTCCCTCAATTATTTTGAACACTTCAAATTAATCCAAAATCAATTCTCAACTAAATCCCCGTTGAGCTACATAGGAGACCTTATGGACCCGTAGATTGAAGCTCCAATGGTGCTTGGACAATTAATTAAACTCTTTAATTAAATTACCCAACTTCCATTAACTAGCGGTCACTCTATTAAAGACCGACAGCTGCACTCTTTGCACTACAAATATATTTCTGTGTCCATTTGATATAACCAATCAACAGTTCGATGACCCTTTACAAATTGCTTATAAATACACTTGAACAAAATTACCGTTTTTCCCCTGTAGTTACATCAAACTTTTTAAGTAACACTGATTTCTCTAATGTACAATAAGTCATAGTCTAACAATGACCAAGTCCCTCTAGGGCCAAGATAGGGTGTGGCCACATTGTTCAAGCCTCGGAATCAACCCTTAATGGAGCAATTTATCTAATTACCCCGACATTAGGGAAGGAATGAATTCTGTCTTGTGTAGCTATGTTCCCAGCTCCCCAATCACATGAATCTTCAAAATGGTAGACTTATTGAGTTGGAAATCTTGCCAGTCTTATCCATGCAAATCAAAGGACCGCCTTCATGAGCAGAAGTTCACAACTCAATCAGGATTCAGGTCATGTCATCTATGGTCATCCTGGTGAAATGTAAATCTCTATTATTAACGACGTTATACATGAGACTAACCATTTCATGGTCTGGTCTTATACAAACTCTTTCTATAAGATACCTCCGCTCACATGTCCTCACATGAATGATCAGGATCAGATCAGTTGTTGCACTTTACAACACTTGTAATATGTACAAAGCGGGTCGTATCTGTAGTGTTAGCAGGATAAGGTACCTAACCTTATCCATCTACTACAAACCATTTAGGTTTTTATTTAAACAAGATCCATCCGTATGTCTCTACATACTTGTTTAAATTACATAAAATAAACTAGGAACTTAGTTTATTGGAGTACGTGTATGTTCATAAAAAAACAATTATTTTATTAATAACAACTTATTTATTCAATGTTTACAAACTATGAGAACATAGGAGATTTAGGACACCAATCGAAAAAATCTCCCACTTGTCCTAATGCTTAGGGAGCCAAATGTACAATACAAAGTACAAAATACAATAAACTAGGGCATATACTATACCTCAGTAACATCTCCCACTTACCCTAGACAATATGCCGCATATCCTGTAGATCCAGACTTTCTAGATGACCGTCAAAGACTTTAGCCGTGAGAGCCTTTGTAAACAGATCAACAACGTTGTGCTTCGAAGCAATCTTCATGACAGTCACGTCCCTTCGATGCACAATCTTCCAAATCAAGTGATATTTCCATTCAATGTTTTTGCCTCTTCAATGACTCCTAAGTTCCTTAGAATTTGTCACAGTACCACTGTTATCACAATAAAGTGTGATGAGCAAATACATATTTGGAAAAACTTCTAAATCAGTAAGGAACTTCTTAAGCTAAACAAACTATTTAGCAGTTTCACTAGCAGCTACGTATTCAACTTCCATAGTGGAGTCTGCGTGCATCCTTGCTTGATGCTTCGCCAAACTATAACTCTTCCATTCGGTGTAAACACTGACCCTGATGTGGATTTTCGAGAATCCTAATCACTCTTAAAGTCAAAGTTTATGTATCCTGTAATGATCAAATCCTTATCTCCATACATAAACATATAGTTTCTCATTCTTCGAAGGTACTTGAGGATTTTTTTTACTGCTGTCCTATGATCTAATCCTGGATTAGATTGACATTTATTGACAATCTCTACTACATAGAAAATGTCAGGTTTGGTACATAACATTGCATACATAAGGCTACCAACAGCCGAAGCATAGGGAATTCGTCTCATTTCCTCAACCTCTTGAGGAGTCTTAGAACACTACTTCTTAGACAATACAACCCCATGCCTAAAAGGTAATAAACCCTTCTCGAAATTTGGCATCAAATATCTAACAAGCATCTTGTCAATATACGATTCCTGAGACAATGCCAACCTTTTATTCTTATGATCCCTGATAATCTGGATCCCTAGAATAAACTGCTCCTCTCCTAAAATTTTCATTTAGGATTTGGCGGTCAACCATTTCTTTACATCAGTCAAAAAACTAACGTCATTCCCAATGGGTAGGATATCATCCACATATAGTATGAGGAAAGCTACTGAGCTGTTGATGATTTTCTTGTAAACACAAGGCTCATCAACATTATGATCAAAGCTATAAGATTTGATCACAACATCAAATTTTATATTCCAAGATCGAGATGCTTGTTTCTGTCCACAAATGGACAGATCCAACTTGCAAACCTTTTGCTCTTGATCCTGTTCAATGAATCCTTTTGGTTAATTCATATAGATGGTCTCTTCAAGATTACCATTCAAAAAGGTAGTATTTATGTTTCTTCATAGTCCACTCCCTTAACTTGGGTATAATCCTTTGCCAGTAGTCTAGCTTTAAAGGTTTGTACCTTTCCATCTACACCGCTTTTTCTCTTGTAGATCTATTTACAACCTATAGGTTTTACCCCTAGTTGATCTATAAGCTCCCAAACAGAATTGAAGTACATGGACTCCATTTCTTGATTCATTTCTTTAATCCATTCATCCCTGTCAACATCTTCCATTGCTTGTTTATAAGACAATGGATCCTCAACTCCATCATTAGCTATGATGTCTTGGGATTCTATTAAACCCATGTAACGTACATGTGGGTTCATAACCCTTTCAATACGTTGAGGCAATCTCAACTCTTGAGATGGATATGTATGACTAGACAAACCCACATCAACAACTCTTAATGATGTATCAAGCCTTCCAACAACCTTTGTTGAAATCACAGTAGATTCACTAGAAATTTCACTTAAAAAAATTTTGCTTCGTGGTTTATGATACCTCATATTTTCTTCTAGCATATAGTTTTGAGATCTTAAGTCCATATACTGTCCACCTATCATACCTTCTCCCAGATTACTCTCTTAACTTGAAATGTGACTACAGTAGTTACCACCCTTTTGTAGCACTTACTGCCTAACTGACCTACTTAACCTGCTTAGAAACCCTAGAATACAAACATATTTATAAACATACTAAACAGATCAACCAACACTTCACATATTCAAACAGCAACATGGTTTCACACAACTTTCCATAAACACAGCATATGTACCTTACAAGATCCAGTGGACCCTGGCATGCGAAACTAGTCCTTATATGAACAAGACATGTGTACAAGTAATTATAGAACCATCACCTAAACTTCTTTCTGAGATAGAGACCTTGAGTGGCAGAGCAGCAATAGAGTTTTCTTTTGGGAAGTTGGCCACTACCTAGGGAGAGAAAAACATTCAAAATAGGGTGAGTTACTAGCTTAGTCAAGGACATAATTAAACATAGTTCTCATGCTTAAAATTGAAAACTAGAAGTCGAATACTAAAATTTGAAACTTGCCAAGCAACATGTACATAAAATTTCTATAAGTTCCTCATAACTAAAAACATAACTAAACTGATTCTTAGGTGAGAGAGAGCTATTTTGTTCAATCTTCTAATGTCAAGCCTTAGCTGATGTGGAGTGACCTCAACACAACCAACGTTGATTCTACCTACATGCACGTGGTAATAACTAAGTACCATCATACCTTAGGTACTACTACTCAGATACCTTCTCTAAGGCCTTCAACTTCGAGCTTAACTTAATCAACACAAAACTTATTTACTGAAATGTATATGCTTAAAACATAATGACATAAGCAGAGTGGTAAGAATCAAGTCATTTAGGTATAAACATCTAATGCATGCTTTGAGTAGTTGGAAATTTGTTAATTAAAACATGTTTCTTACTTAAACAACTAGCATGAGTTAAAAGCATAGGAAACATGTGTTGCTTGGAAACTTCTTATAAAGAACTAGCATGAGAATAAGCTTTATTAAAATATGGATTTCTAAAAACATTTAGAAAACAATCATAGTCACTCACTACCTTTGGCAATTCCCTTTAAGGTTGGTAAGCTTCTCCTATTGGTGTCAACCTTGTGGACATAACAACATGCTTTAGATACTAGTAATGGTCTCCATTTTTAGACTAACTTGCATAATTAAGCTCACATTAGTCTTACCTCTCAACACCTACCTTACTATGCGTTGAACATTTAGAAATATCTTTCGGTGTTAAACCTTGGCTATGTGGTAGACACACACACCATCAATGCACACCATGCACCAATATGTCCTAAGCATCCCTTCAGCCACACCTCAACGCACACACTGTCTTCTATGCATCCAAGCCTTCAAACATGCCTACACAATGCATCACACAACTCCCCGCCTAGCTGTCTCACTCTTGTCGTGCACCTAACGCACTTGCCTTGCGTATACAACACTAACCTCCTAAGGCCTTGATCACCGCATGCCCCTCATCAACGAATGGCAAGCTCCCGACCATTGTACACTTACTAACTAGCGCCTACACATCATGCCAATGCCCAGTTTTGTTTGCTTAAGCCATTTGCCTAGCACCGCCCACTCTTATCATTGCCTAAGACAACACACTTAGTCGCATGCCACACTAACCTCTAAAACCCTTGGCTGCCGCACATTCCTTACCAACACATGGTGCCTTCATGCGTCCAACACTTAACCATCACGACCAATCTTTCCAATTGCTCGCCAAACCTCCACTAACAAGGCCATCGCACATGGAAACCTCTCATTAATGCACAGGCCGTCCAGGCCTAGTTCCTATACTTGGCCACATTTTACTTGCTAAGGCTAACCTCGAGGCTACTCGTGGATGACAACTTTCAACACTTAGAATTTCCTTCCTTCATTTTCCTTATTCCTCAACTTTTCCCTGCAACATAACATTAACTCATATTTAAATCAACTCAATATATTCATTAACATATTTAAATAGGAAAAGTAGGGTTCAGGGTTTACGATTTACCTCCCCTTTAAGAAATTGTCCTCGAAATTTGGTATAGGGATATCAACTGAACAACTGAGGATATCTACTTCTCATTCGCTCTTCGGCTTCCCATGTAGCTTCCTCAATGCCATGATTCCTCCATAATACCTTTACTAATGGTATCATCTTATTTCTTAGCACTTGCTCTTTTCTATCAAGAATCTCTACTGGTTCTTCCTCGTATGACATGTTTTCTTTTAATTGCACTGGCTGTTCGGGAAACACGTGGGTAGGATTTAACACATACTTCCTCAACATCGGTACATGGAAAACATCGTGGATACGAGCTAACTCCTTGGGTAAAGCTAACCTGTAAGCTGCTAGACCAACACGTTCTACTATCTCGTAAGGTTTGATGTACCTAGGGCTCAGCTTCCCTTTTCTTCTAAACCTAAGTATCCCTTTCCAAGGAGATAACTTATGGAATACCTGATCATCGACTTCAAATTCTAGTTCTCTTCTCCTTTTATTCGCATAAGTCTTCTGCCTATCTCGGGCTGTTTTAAGATTCTCTTTGATAAGCTTAACACTATTAGTCGTCTGCTGAACAAGTTCTGGGCCTATCAGCCACCTTTCTCCTACTTCATTCCAACACACTGGAGTCCTACAAGATCTTACATACAAAGCCTCATATGGAGCCATACTGATACTTGAATGATAACTATTGTTATACGCAAATTCGATTAACGACAAATGTGTATCCCAACTGCCCTTAAACTATAGTACACATGCACTCAACATGTCTTCTAACGTCTGAATCGTCTGCTCCGATTGACCATCTGTCTGCAAATGAAAAGTTGTATTGAAATATAACTTAATGCCCATAGCCTTTTACAAACTAGGCCAAAACTTCGATGTAAACCTTGAATCTCGATCTAACACTATCGATACTAGAGCTCCAAACAGGCTCACTTTGCTATCAACATACATCTTAGCCAACCTGTCCAAGGTGAAAGTAATCTTAATTGGTAAGAATTTGGTTATTTCTGTCAAACTGTCAACAATCACCCATATCACATGATAACTTGATGGTGTCCTGGGCAATCCAAACAAGAAATCCATCTTAACATGCTCCCACTTCCACTTTGGTACTAGGAGTGGATTAAGTAATCCTGTTGGCCTTTGTCGTTCAGGTTTAACCTGTTGACATATCAAGCATCTATCAACATACTCTGCTATCTCTCTTTTCATACCAGGCCAACAATATGACTTCTTCAATGTTCTATACATCTTCGTACTGCCTGGAAGCATAGCATGGGTTGAACTAAGTGCCTCTTCCAGAATAGCCTATTTAAGTGCTAAGGTATTAGGTATGAAGGAAATCTAAAACATAGATATCCAGTAAGTAGAAGTGGATCGTTCCAAACCCCATTGAGAATGAACACAAACAATTATAGTCTAAACAAAACGATTGTGCATAAATAGGAAATTATAGCTTGCTTCTTACAAGAATGAACAAACAGGGATAGAGTATGTAAACCATTGAAGAACCTTTCTTCAAGTATCCCTCGATCGTTCAGCAACACGATCTCAACAAACGAAATAGCCAACAACACGAATTGATGAATCCTCGGTCATTATCGCATCCAAGTCGATCCTCGAACCTCGAATGGAATTAGAACACCACCACAAGTGTTACCTTGGTATCCTCAATGTGAGAATCCAGAAGTTGTGGGCTCTGTATGACTTTGGGAAGAGGAAAGGAGGAGGTAGACGATCGAGTAAGTGGGAGATGTATGAAGTCTATCGTGTACAATAAATACTCAATCGTTTAGTACTAAGAAGCCTATTATATAGACTTTACTACTCGATTGTGTAGCAACGAGTAAACGAGTAACTATCGTATAGTAAACTCGGTACTCGATCGTTTATACTCTCTATGTGCTATCGTTTAGTAAAACTATTTTACTCGATAGCCTTTTCTGTGAGATCTATCCGAGTGAATCAACTACTGATTTTTGGAAAACGATTTTTCTTTTATCTCACAGTTACCATAACATCCAATAACCTCCCACTCAATCGGTTATTATAGAAAAAGAATAATTATCATATAATTAATATATTTTAAATAAATATGATAACCAACTTATCATATTATATTTATAACCTATAGTTTTAATATTTCATCATATGAAACATATAAACCATAGTTCTTTTTCTATCTTATGATATTTAATATAAATCATATTTATATTAATTCCTCCAATTAATGTATCTAATACATCATATCAATTATATCACATATAATTGAACTAATTTAATTATATCACATATAATTAAACTTTCTCTTGCTAATTTGAACACCTCAAACTAACCCAAAATCTGATTCTCAACTTGAACCCATTGAGCTACTAAGGGGACCTTATGGACCTGTAGCTTAAAGCTCCAACGGTACATGAATAACTGACTTAACTCTTTAATCACGAGATCCACCATCCATTAATTGTTGGTCACTCTACTAAAAACCGACAGTTGCACTCTTCGCACTACAGATATATTTATGTGTCCATTGGATATAACCAATTAACAATGCGATGACCCTTCACAAATCACTGATAAGTATAGCTGGGCCAATTTACCCTTTTTTTCTTTGTAGTTACATCTAAGTCCTTAAGTATCACTAATTTCTCTAATGAACAATAAGTCATAGTCCTACATGACTGAGTCCTCTTTTCAAGAGAGGGTGTGGCCACTATGTTTAAGAACCAAAATCAGCCCTTAAGGGAGTAATTTATCTACTTACCCCTGCTTCGGGGAAGGAGTGAATTTCGTCTTGTGTAGCTGAGTTCCCAGCTCTCTAATCAGATGAATCCTCAAAATGGTAGGCTTGTTGAGTTGGCAATCTGACCACTCTCACCTATACAAATCAAAGGACCGCCCTCATGAGTAGGACTTCCCAACTCACTTAGGATTAAGGTCATGTAACCTATGGTCATACTAGTGAAATGTAAGTCACAGTTATCAACGGCGTTATATAAAGAGACTAATCATCTCGTGGTCCAGTCTTATACAAACTCTTTGTATAGATACCCCCACTCGTATGTCTCCACATGAATGGTCAGGATCAAACCATTTTTAGCGCTTTACGACACTTGTAACAGCTACAAAGCGAGCCGTATCCATAATGTCACTAGGATAAGGTATTCGCCCTTTATCCTTATACTGTAGACCATTTAGGTTATTACTTAAGGCATGATCTACTTGTATGTCACCACATACATGCTTAAGTTACATGAAATAACCACGAATCTTAGTTTATTGGATTGAGTAAATGCATATAAAATAACATTTATTTTATTAATAACAATATTTTCACAAAGTGTTTACAAACTACGAGACTACCAGGAGAATTAGGACACCAACCCAACAAGGTACACATACCCTACCTTCCCTGAGTAAAACTCCATCTACTCTTATCTGATAATCATACCCCAGGCCTTTAACTACCTTTTCAGTTATCCTTCGGAGATCAGAATCACCTAACTACTCACGTAAAATATCATCGACTAGGGTAGGTCATACCAAAAATGAAGCTATCAATCCTTCCATTTGGCTGACTGCTAGAATAGCCTTGGCATTCCTGAACTCACACATCAGCATACCTCTAATTGAGCAGATTACAACTTTAGTTGTTCTTGACTTCTTGCTTAGAGCATCTGCCCCATTCGCCTTACCAAGATGAAACTCAATAGTACAAACATAATCGTTAATCAATTCAATCCACCTTCTCTGCCTCAAATTCAACTTCTTCTGATCAAAGATATACTTTAAACACTTATGATCAATGAATATATAGCAATTCTCTCCAAACAAAAAATGTCTCCATAGTTTCAAAGCTTAAACAATAGCTGTTAACTCTAAATCGTGAGTAGGATAATTGCACTCATGTTTCTTTAATTGATGGGAAGCATAGGCTATTACTTTCCTTTCCTGCATCTAAACAAAACCTAGTCCCTAAAGGGATGCATCACAATAAATCTCGAATTCTTTACTTGGAGTAGGTAAACTAAGCACTGGTGCTGATACTAGCCTCTACTTCAACTCCTGGAAGCTTTGCTCGCACTCTGGCAACCACTCAAACTTCACATCTTTCCTGGTCAGGTTCGTTAATGGAAGAGCTATTTTAGAAAAGCTCTCTACAAATCTCCTGCAATAACCTTCCAAACCCAGGAAACTACATACCTCAGATACAGTAGTGGTCTTTCCCAATGTTTTTCTGAGGATCCACACTGACTAATTCTGCTAAAACTACATTTCCTAGAAATACAACTTATTTACTAGAGACTACACTTGCTAAACTTGGCATACAATTCCTTTTCTCGCAATGTTTGCAATACTATCCTCAGATGTTCCATATGCTTCTCCCTACTAATGGAATATACCAAAATATCATCAATAAAGACTATCACAAACTGATCCAGATAGGGATGGAATATCCTGTTGATAAGGTCCATGAATACTGCATGGGCATTTGTTAAACCAAATGGCATCACTAGAAACTTGTAGTGTCTATATTTGGTTCTAAATGTAGTCTTCAGAACATCCACTTCCTTCACCTTAAGCTAATGATAGCCTGATCTCAAGTTTATCTTAGATAGCACCATGACTCCCTTCAGCTAGTGAAAGAGATCATCTATACGTGGTAATGGGTACTTGTTCTTGACCGTCACCTTGTTCAATTTCCTGTAGTCTATACATAGCTTGAGAGTACCGTCTTTCTTCTTTACAAACAAGACTAGTGCTTCCCAAGGTGACACTGGGTCTAACATACCCCTTATCTACTAGCTCTTATAACTGAACTTTTGACTCTTTTAACTCTGTTGGCGCCATTCTATATGGTGCCTGTGACATAGGCATTGTACCTAGAATTAAATCAATAACAAACTTAACTTCCCTGTCAGGTGGAAAACCTAGTAACTCTTCAGGTAATACATCCAAGAATTCTTGAACAATTACATGAGCTAGAATAGGCTTCACATCCGTTACTCAACAACTTCCTAGTCTTTACTGCTGATATTAAGCTACCTGGAAGTAGTCTTTTATTTCATATAAATAGTATTTCCTATTAACTTGGTCTCCTAAATATTATCTCTTTCTTAAAACAATAGATGCTTAATGTTTACTCAAGAAATTCATGCCTAGAATAACATCTGAAGGATCTTGTTGAAGAGAACCTTAAGCAAAAGCGGGGTCGTCCCAATTCCCATTTTTGATAGAATGAAATTTTTATAGAAAAGGAAGAACAAATAATGCATTTACATAAATTACAGCATGCTTTAAAAAAAAAGGTTTTATAAACACTCATCTTTGAAGACAGATCATCAAGAATCCCTCGAACTAGAAAGAAGCACTGCCACGATGGAGACCTTGGTATTCTCAGGTAGAGAACATAGGAGTGGTGTGCTCTAGCTATTTTAGAATGAGGGAATGAATTGAGAGAAGAGAGAATGATGAGGAATTGTTATTGATCTTTAAGAACCAAAATCGACATAAAATTTTTGTCTTACTCCTAGTGAAGAAGGAAACTTTCTCCTATAAAAATAAAATATCATCAACCACCCAAGAGAAAAGGGGGGGAAGGAGTTGTAACTCTCTCCCTCATTTAAATTTTTTTAAAAAAATATTTAATATATATATATATATATATATATATATATATATATGATAACTAACTTATCCATATAATTAAATTATATGTTATATCAAATATAACATATAATCTATAGTTTTAATATTGTATAATATACAATATAATCTATAGTTCCTTTTTTCTCTCATATGGCATTTAATATAAATCACATTTATATTAAATCTAACAAATATGAATCCAGATCATATAATTAATATTTGAATCATATTCAAATATTTATTTCCTCTCACAAATGTATCAAATACATTATAATAATTATAGCACATACAATTAAAATAACTTAATTATATCATATATAATTAAATTCCTCATTTAATTTGAACAATTCAAATTAATTCAAAAACTAATTCTCATTTAATCCTATTGAGCTACCAAAGGGATTTCATGGACCTGTAGCTTGAAGCTCCAATGGTACATGAATAATTAATCAAACTCTTTGATTAAATTATTCATCATCTTTTAACTGTCCGACACTCTATTAAAGATCGACAGCTTCACTCTTCGCACTACAGATATTTTTCTGTGTCCATTGGATATAACAAATCAATAATACGATGATCCTTCACAAATTACTCGAACGTATAGTTGAGCCAAAGATACTGTTTTTTTCTTGTAGTTACATCTAACTCTTTAAATACCACTGATCCCTCTAATGAATAATATAATAGTCCAACTATGACAAAACCCCTCTCAGATCGATAAGGGTGCGGCGCTACATTGTTAAAGCCCCGGAATCAGCCCTTGAATGAGTAATTTATCTACTTACCCCAGCCACGGGAAAGGAGTGAATTCCTTCTTGTGTAGCTGTGTTCCTAGCTCCCCAAACAGATGAATCTCCAAAATGGTAAGCTTATTGATTCAACAATCTGACCATTTTCACCCATACAAATCAAAGGACCACCCTTATAGGCAGAAGTTCACAACTTACTCAGGATTCAGGTCATGTTACCTATGGTTATCCTGGTGAAATGTATGTCTCTATTATGAACGACGTTATATAATGAGACTAAATATTTCGTGGTCCGATCTTATACAAACTCCTTTATATAGAATATCCCTGCTCACATGCCTATACATGAATGACCAGGATCAGATCATTTGTAGCACTTTACAACAATCATAACACCTACAAAGTAGGCCATCCTCATAATGTTACTAGGATAAGGTACCCAACCTTATCCATCTACTACAAACCATTTAGGTTATCACTTAAACATGATCCACCCATATGTCTCTTCATACATGTTTAAGCAACATCCAAGGTTACCTTGGATATTAATTTATTGACTTGTGATTAATGCAACTAAAAATATGAAATAAAATATCATATATTTTATTAAATAAATAATGAGTTTGTTCAAAACATTTACAAACTATAGGACCCTACGAGATTTAGGGCATCAACCCCAACAACATCAAATTCAGTAACTCTGATGGAATCAGATCAACCCATAAACTCTGATTTCCAATGACTACCTCACAATTTTTGTAATGCTCATGCACTACTAAAACATCTCCAACAGGCGTAGAAATAAACAAATCCTTAAACATATTCTCAAGCACTCTATCTATATGCAATGAAAACATACTAGATATGAATGAATGTGTAGCACCAGGATCAAATAATACATAAGAAAACTAGTTACATAAAGTTATTGTACTAGTCACGACATCTGAAGACTTTTTGGCTTCTTGTTATGTCACTGTAGATACTCTACCCTGTTGTTGGGGTCATCTTACTACCTCTTTCTGATTTTCCCCACTGGAACCCTCACCTTTGGCTCTAATTGTTCTAGGTTGATATACTATCTGGGAAACAAATTTTTGTTCTGTCTGAACCTCACGAACTAGCTGAGGATAATCTCTCTTAAAGTGTCCTATCTGTCCGCAATGGAAACAAACGTTCCTGCCACTGTAACATATCCTTGAATGATGCTTCCCACAATTAGCACATAGGGGTTTCCTACCTGTACTAGCCACTAACTTGCCAGTACGACCAATTACTGATCTACTAATTAACCCAACTGCAGGTCTTGATCATTTCCTACTTGAACCTTGTTGGCTCGCACTTCTTTGTCCCCTCATAACTGATTGTCCAAGAATGAAAGCCTAAAAATTTTACCTCTCAATACTGTTGGGACTCATTATTGTTCTTCCTTGTCTTTCAACGACGGTTCTACGTCCGCTAAGCACCTCTCAACTCTGATAGCTGTCTCAACTATCTGAGTGAAATCCACCCAATTAGCTGTGCAAGTAACTGGGTACAAATTTCCTTTCCCAACCCATTCTAAAATCTCCTGCATCTCTGTACTGCAACAACTCTATAAACCTTTGCTCATATTCAACGATCGTCATCGATCCTTGAATTAACCTGAGTAACTCATCTCTTTTAGCTTCCCTAAAAAAGCTAGGATAATATTTTTCTTGAAAGAATTTTCTAAACTCTTGCCAAGACATGGCCTTTGAACCACTCCTTCTGGCATCTACCACTTTCCCCCATCTCTCGGCTTCTTTCAACGACTGCTGGATCTGTGACACCCTCAAATATCATTGCATCTAAGGCTTTTAGCCTTTCGATGTCGTACTTCTTCTCTAGATCCTCCTGAGCTGACCCCACACTTGCCTCCAACCTTTGGGCGATCCTGTCAAATACTCTATCCTCTAGCTGAGGATATGTACCCACCTGTGGGGTACTCGACTCACTCTCTGAAGTTGTTTTTCAAAACTACTGGATCTTGATCCTTCTTTCTACTGGAATCTGGATCCCATCTAACTTTGGGATCTCTAGCGGTAGGGTCAAGGTCCCCATCTGTTGTCTTCTTGCTAAACCTACCACTTCTTCTCAGCATCTTTACCTATTTATGAAGTACACATGTGAGGGACTCACAATAGGGACCTAGATTAATTCATGATCACTCTCTCTTCCCAAAATCTTATGCTTTAATACCAATTTGTCACACCCCCTCCCAGATTACCCTCTTAACCTAAACGGGAATGTGACTGCAGCAGTTACCATCCTTTTATAGCACTTACTGCCTAACTGGCCTGTTTAACCTTCTTAAAAACCCTGGAATACAAACATATTTATAAACATACTGAACAGATCAACTAGCACTTCACATATTTAAACAACAATAGGGTTTCATACAACTTTCCATAAACACAACATATGTACATTACAAGATCCAGTGGGCCCCGACATGCTAAACTGGTCCCTATATAAACAAGACGTGTACAAGTATTGATAGAACCCACACCTAAACTTTTTTCCTAGATAGAGTCCTTGAGTAGCAGAGCAGTAACATAGTTACCTTTTGGGAAGTTGACCGCCACCTGGGGAGAGAAAAACATTCAAAATAGGGTGAGCTACAAGCCCAATGAGTGACTTAATTAAACAAAGTTCTCATGCTTAAAATTGAAAACTAGAAATCGAATACTGAAATCTGAAACTTGCCAAGCAACATGTACATAAAAGTTCTATAAGTTCCTTATAACTAAAAACATAACTGAACTGATCCTTAGTTGAGAGAGAACCCTTTTGTTCAATCTCCCAACATAAAACCCTAGCTGGTGTGGAGTGATCTTAATACAACCAACGTCGGATCTACCTACGTGCACGTGGTAATAAGTAAGTACCATCATACCTTAGCTACTACTACTTAGATACCTTATCTAAGTCCTTTAGTATCGAGCTTTACTGAAATGTATATGCTTAAAACATAATGACATAAACTGAGTTGTAAGCATCAAGTCACTTAGGTATCAACATCTAATGCATGCTTTGAGTAATTGGAAATTTGTTAATTAAAATATGCTTCTTACTTACTAGCATGCATTCAAAGCATAGGAAAAATTTGTTGCTTGGAAACTTCTTGTAAAGAACTAGCATGAGAATAAGCTTTATTGAAACATGGATTTCTAGAAACATTTAGAAAACAATCATAATTACTTATAGCTTTGGCAATTCCTTATAAGGTTGGTAAGCTTCTCTTATTGGTGTCAACCCTATGCACATAACAACATGCTTTAGCTACTAGTAATGGTCTCCCTTTTGAGACTAACTTGCATAATTAAGCTCATATTTTCCTTAACACATTGGTCTTACCTCTCAACACCTACCTTACTATGCATCGAACACTTAGAAATTTTTTTAGGAGTTAAACGTTGGCTATGCGACAGACACGCACACCATGCGCCAATCACATGTTCTAAGCACCCCTTCAGCCACACCTCAACACACACATTGCCTTCTATGCGTCCAAGCCTTCAACACACGCCTACACAATGCATTGCATAACTCTCTACATAGCTCATTGCATGGCCTAACCTCTTGCATGCGTGCCAGCCCTTGAGCTGCCTGCTTATTGAACCCAAGCAGTTGTTGGCTTGTTCAACATTTCTAGATTCAAATTATATTTCAAATAACTCATTTTCCAAGCCTTCTTAGAAAATTTCCTTCTACAAACTTGTTCAAAATTGTCTTAACATGCATACCTTAAAGTTTGAGCTTAGAATGCCTCATGGTTTGATAAAAAACTTAACTCTTCAACATTGGCCCAAATTTAACCAAGAGCTCAACCTTCTTGCAAATTCTTCAATTCCTAGCTCGATTCCTTTGGAGTTTACTTCTGGTAGCCCTACCTCATCAACTAGGCTCACTCAGCTTTTAGATGGCTTTGGAATCACCTTAAAAGCTTGGATTGCTCAAACCAAACTTTTGAAGTTAGCCTCCCCTTTTATACTAAACGAATGCATGCTCAACATTATGTCTTAGGCTACCACCTCTACCTTTAAATGGGATTAGTTCATCTAATCTCAATAGCTGGCCACCTTAACCAGTGATTAAGTTTGAAGCTTCCCTTAAGTCGTCAATGCAAGCCTCACATCCAATGTCATTGTGCAATCCCTTTGGTCGCTTAACCTTTTGTCCAACGCCCCACCCTTCTTTGTCGTGGCCTGGCTTTTTAGCATCGCATAGCTTTAACCAACACATACTTAACCTTATCACTTTACCCCCTAGGCGCTAGCCAACCTCAATGCATGCTCACTAAGTAGTGCACGCCACATGTGTCTTGTGCCAACGCCACCAACGTAAACCCAAGCACACACACAGCTTTCCAGCGCATAAGGCTTTCATGTCGCGTTCGCCTACCACTCAACACATGATCCGATGTCTCCACCTTTCCTCGCATAGGCTTGTGCCCAATGCATAATTTCATTACCCGCACTGGTCAGCGCGTACGCCCAACCTCAACGTCTAGTTGTCTCGCTCATGTTGTGCGTGCAACACACTTGCCTTGTTGTATACAACATTAACCTCCCAAGGCCTTGATCACCGCCTACCCCTCCTCAACGCATGGCAAGCTATTGACCATCGCACACCAACTAGGTAGCGCCTACTGTTAACTCTAAAAAAGAGCTATATTCCCAGCTTAATTTGGGCTTATTAGTGGATTTTATGTGTTTATTTTTATATTTTGTAGATATCGAGCAATCAAGAGGTAGAATTAATCATTTGGGGGGGTTAATTTGAACATCCGAGCTTCAAAGGAGTTAAAAAGGCCAAAATTCTATCAAGTTCCACCGAGTATGATCAGCCATCCAGCATCATCGAGTACCATCGAGTAAAAAGATGTCGAGTAATCAAGAAAATGCTACCAAGAGAATGAGCATCGAATAGCGAGTATCTGGCAGTGGAAGTAGCATTGCAACGCTATTCCAAGCGTCACGACGCTCTGAGTTGCATCTCCGCCAGCGTCCCAATGCATCCTGATGGTTCACTAACACTTCAAGATAGAAGCATCAACATTGCGACGCTTCTTTAGAGCATTTCAATGCTCCAACAATTAACAGACATAGAGCTAAGCGCAAACGCAACTAAACATTGGACTTTAATGTTTTCGCTTCCATCTTGCCGCATCAGCATTGCAATGCTATTCCAAGCGTTACAAAGCTACGATGATTCCTATTTATTCCTCTTCTCGGCCTTTGGTTGAAATATGCTGATTCTTGGAGGTGAATGCATAGAGGCTGATAACTTGTAAAAATACAAGTTATTTATACTGTTTTATTTAGAAATTGCGGCAAAAAGATGGAAAAGTTGCGTCGATAATATAAAAATTGGCTAAGAAATACAAAAATTATGAATGTTGTAAATACACCCACTAACACCATTGCGATGGCGAATAGAATTTTTTTAGTTTATGTTTTGTAGGAAATCAGTCACCACATCCGTTCATGGCTCGAAGAAAAAATAATCAATGCATCTACATCGCATTGCGCCCATCAATCAAGAACGAAGAGATGATTAACGCAATGACAGCGCATGCGACAATCAATCAAGAGCTTTAGCAATCAACGCAATTTCAACCGCATACAGTAATAAAAAACAACGCCGCATGCGACGATAGTTTGAAGATGTGAAGAGCAACGCATTTGCGGAAGATTCTGACAAGTGTACAACTTTCAGTTGTGCATTTCTGACGGGTTGATTGTGTAATAGAAGGAATTTTTCATTCCGCCATTTTAGGAACTACCATAACTATATAGTGGGGACCACAAATTCAAAGAGCCAAGTCTCGCCTATAAATAGCCTCCTCAAATTCGTTGAAAAATATACATGTATACATAAAGACGTGCATATACTGATTTTGAGAGAGAAGCGGGTCTGAAGCAACTGTCCAGAGTAAATCTGGGAGATGTACAAGACAAGGCTGAGAGGTGAGTCTCTAAGTAGAGAATTCTTCCAATTCTCATAGTTGAAGCTCTGTGCAAAGGTCAATTCTACTAGGAAAGCAAGCCTGAGAGGGAAGCTTTCCTCTCTACCACATCCACACGTTGGCAAGCACAATCTCCGATCGGGATCTGTGTCAAGACGTGACACTCTTTCCGTATTTGTTTCTATTCTCTAAACTCATCTTCTGTGGTCATCTTCTGTAATCTCTCATTCACAACATTTATCAAACGCTTAATTTTAGAATTAAATGTTCTCTTCGTCACCATTATCATCTCTCTGTCTCTTTCCATACATTCATAATCCATTTTCTCCATGATGTGTTCTTAATCTCCGGGTAAATAGCGAGAATTAAGCGAGTGAGTTAATTTGTGTTAAGGTAATAATTAAGTTTAGCTAAAGCATGCTCGATGGCATCTTCACCTGTGAGAGCAGAAGTGAAAAATGTTATTCTGCCTATCGAGAGAAGGTTAGAAGAATGCGTTAACTAAAGCGAGAAGTATTTCCAGAGATGGAAACAACCTTGCATTCATCACGTTTATCCCTGTTTCACCATAGAGATATGGGAACGCGGCCGATCACTAACAGGTGTATGCCAAGGGAAAACGGAACCTTAGTTGCGTCCTTAACATGATTGACAAACGTGCGATGTTTTTACTCTTTACTCTTTCTCTTTCTACTTCATGCATAAGACTTGCCATCGTATACATCGATTCTTTGTACAACTTCACAGTCAGTTTTCGACCTCAGTATCATGTATCATGTATCTTGTATCATGTATCATAATAGTTTAGGACTTTACTTTATCAACGCATTTTTATTTCATCACAATCTATATTTCTGTACACACCAATATTCTTTATTCATTATTAAAAACCGGTCGCATGTATCACATTAGTATCGCATTAACAAAAACAATCCCCGTGTTCGACCTCATATCATTCTGAGAAACTTGCGTTGGAATTATACTTGGCTTCAGCGCAAGGAAACTTGTGACATGCATTACTTCATCACATATTACGAGCAATTCATTAACAACGCATATACTTAGATGTAGTATTGCATAAAATTGTCTTTATCGCAAAGCACCTGAGCATATTATATATCATCACAGTGCATGCATACTAATAAAAAACATTCATAAATTTTTGGTTACAAGTTTATGGCAACATGAGCTTGTATCATTCATATTCATCACTGTCTATATGCATAAAGATAAAGTATCAAAATATGGTCAACAGAGGCCGAAGTCAGACTTCTTTCTTCTTCTATTCCCTTCAATTTTTAGTATGTTTAGGTTAGTTTGCTTTTTATTTTGGGTTGTAATTGATGAATTGAAGGTTTGTTCTTGATTTGTCTATGAATTGAGAGGTAATCCTTATCTAATTTCTTTGAGCAAGAGCCTTATGTTAATTTCTTGAAGGTTTTCTAATTAACTTAACTGTACTCTTGTGAATTCTTTGGATGGATTTGTTTTAATATTAATAGAGTTTCGATGAATTCTTCTGACAAATTAATTTGTTGAAATTCTTGTTTGCAAAATCATCATAGCCTATGCAATATTGATTGATTAAGTTGCACATATTAGGATCGCATATGTGAAGCCTAAACTTTTTCTAACCTAATACATGTATGCCCTAATATAATCTTTTCCAAATAAATCATGCTATAAGATATGGCTTTTTGACTTGTAGTATGTCTCAATAATTGAACATTTTCTTAATCCTTTTCAGTTTTAACTTGTATGTCGCTGAGAAGGAAAAGTTTTTAACTGAATAAGTGCTAATTTAGATTTTTATCAAAATTGGCTAATTGGGCTATTAGAATTTCTAATAGGTTGAGGGGTTGGCAAATTCAATATAATTAATTGACGCCTAATGAAAGAAATTGCATAGGAACTCTCTCTTGCTCTAGAAATTAGATAGACTCCTTGAACTTGTCAAGAGCGTGAGGTTTACATTCCATTAGGTATAGTTACCCGTATCATGAATAATCATCTATGAAAGAGATGAAATATTTATACCCACCTCGAGCCTTAACACTCATAGGACCACAGAGGTCTGAATGTACAAGCTCCATGGTTTCCTTGGCTCTATAACCTTTTCCAATAAAAGGTCGTTTGGTCATGTTGCCTTCAAGGCATGATTCACATTCTGGTAAGGAGTTTTCTTTTAAACTCTTTAGAAGTCCACATTTCACCAACTGTTCAATCCTATTGAGATTGATGTGACCTAATCTTAGATGCCAAAGATGGGTGTTTTCCTTAGGATAAACCTTTGGTCTTTTAGCTATTGTCGTTATACTGAACATTTCAGTATTAAACAAGGCTTTTATAACTAACAACCTTAGTACATACAAGTTATTTTCCATTGAACCAAAACCAATCTCTATATCATTCTTGCAAATATCACTTTACTCTAAAAAAAAAGGAGATGGTATAGCCTTGTTCAATGAGACAAGAAACTGAGATTAAGTTCCTCTTGATATGAGGAACTACAAAAACATTATCTAGTAATAGATAACGTTTCTTGTCCGAAAATAACTTCAGCCTGCCTATAACAACAGCTGAAACAACCTCACCAGTACCGACTCGAAGAGTCGACTCTCTTTGTGGCAACGTTTGCCAAGAACTAAATCCTTGGTAAGAAGAATTGACATGATTAGTAGCACCCGAATCAAGCATCCAGGCAGAACTATCATTCTCTACCAAACACGTCTCCAAGATCAATAAATCATATTTACTGTGTTTAGACTTCCTCCTCTTTTGGAGAGGAGTGGGATCAAAATCAGAACCTAAATAAGCTCGAAGTTCCATTTCAGAGAACACTTCTCGTCGATGAACTTTATTAGAGTCAACAACACTTGTTTTCTCTAACTAGAGGTTATCTTGGGAACTGACACTACTAGTTTCTTTGTCATCCATCCCTTTATGCTCAAAAAGTAAGAACTGATGTTCAAACAATTCTTGCAACGATTCCATGATCTCACGTGGAATGACCATGTTCTCAACCCTTTTGGCCAAAGCATCAAGTATGCTAGCCAATATGTGAAGTCAGGCCAACAAGTTAGCCTTCATTTACACCTCATATGCATTACAAACACTTCGTGGTGCATCAAGGGTCGGGACTTGAGGACACTTCTCAACCATGGAAAACTCGAAGTGGTTTACCACGAAATATGTTTTAACGAACTCTTTCCATTGTATGTACTCGGTCAAACTAGAGGCATTTAACAGAAAAAGATTCAAGTTGCTGAAAAAGAAACACATTGACCTACATTAGGTTTTAGCAAATACTCGTTGAAAAACATACAACATCCAATATGGTTTAGCAAAACTAAAATAAACCTCGTGTGACATCTAGTTTCGCAATGATGCTTCAAAGGTTTAGGACAAAAGCCGCCGAAGGGTGGTCAAATCATCCCTCCTCTTAATTGGGTCATTCTCAACCAGCCATTAATACCAGGACAACTTTTGCTCCTATAAGGACTAGCCATCATTGATTTGGTCAAGAAATCATTAACTTGCTTAACAATTTTTCGTAAGTGTGACCCGTCATTTTAAGCCCTAGAGTTCCGCCCAAGCAGCCAATCTGAAGGGAAAAAATCCGATTGGGGCAAAAACTAAAGTAACCCTATCCATTTTTGGAATTCACCTTGATATTGACCAACTCACAAAACCCATCTGAAGAAGGACGCTCCCAGGGCGCCAGAGGGAGTGTAAGAGTGATTTCATGGTGCGAACCAATGAAGGAGACTGCAGGATGTGTTGACACACACCCTTCACCCACTTACTATATATACTCTTTCCGTCCACCTTGATATTGACTCATACAAACACCATCCGAAGGGGGATGCTCCCAAGGCACCATGTGGTCAAGCATGAATCTCACGGCGTGAACATTCAGGAAGAAACAGGAGTGGAATGATTGACATATCATTTATATCTCTTCCTCCCACTGATATTCTATAACCTAGGGTTTAGTTTACTTAGAAAAATATGGCTAAGAATTTTAACTAAGTGACTTTTTAGGTTTGCCCAAGTGTAACTCTTACCTTGGAAAGTTTAACAACTTTTGATCATCATTCTTAAAACTTTTTAACGAAGTCTTTGATCAACTATTGCATGCTTGTAGAAAATCTATCTAATTCACCTTTCTAGGTAGGTTCTCAGGTAGGGGTGTTTCGTTTCCGTCAACTTAAGTACCCCAGCCTAGATAGAACCCGCTTTA
The DNA here is from genome assembly GCF_009727055.1 of Benincasa hispida. Taxonomy (NCBI): domain Eukaryota; kingdom Viridiplantae; phylum Streptophyta; class Magnoliopsida; order Cucurbitales; family Cucurbitaceae; genus Benincasa; species Benincasa hispida. Next base: position 2,845,096 of record NC_052360.1, read on the forward strand.
GAGAAAAGGTCCCTTATAGATAGATTTAATACAATTTTAATCTCTTATGTCAATCAATTTAATCCTATTAAACCGATTTAAAAGATTAAAATTGGGTTGCTAATCCCATTAGAACCTTGAACTTAGGTCGCCCTTTTAAAACATGAGTTCACCTAAGTCTGCATGCAACTCTGTCTTATTGATTTTAGTTCTAATTTTTTATAACAGAAAAAACCAAAACCATCCACAACACGAAGCAAACACATACAAGGCATTCATAACTTTTATAAATAAGTCTAAGTGTCATACTCCATGCCTTGTTCATTGTTGCTGCTTTTATATAGCACTTATACAACCAAGCAATGAACCAAACCACATGCTTCCAGACACCCTTATACTATAACGCTTATAATATAAAGATGATACATGAATATGCTTACTGCACGTATAAATATAACTCTTATATTTCATGATGCATGCACATGCTCTCTTGTAATTTCATCATGCCAAAAACAATATTATAACACTTATAATATATGATGCATGAATAATTGCACAACCTAAGGTGAGTTTCAAATCTATATGTCATACACTGTGGCATATAAACAGCATACATCACATGTACATTAAATAAAACTTGATGAATCAGGATAATTAGCTTCAAATCCTCAAAAAAAAAAAAAAAAAAAAAGCTAACTATTACAAATAGTAAATAGTCTCCGGTTCAAACAAGAGAACCGGGTCTTGAACTGTCTGGGTGAAGAAATGCATCTCCTTGATCATGTAACAAAATCCTTGTGATTGCCTACACGAAAGAGTAGACGCTTTACTCAATCGTTTACCAACGCTTCTTGAGCTAAACGATCGTTTAGCAACGATTGTGTACCTTGACTATACGAAGAAGCATGAGGGCGATCGTGCAGCGTGCAACGTACAATGCAAGCCTTAAGCGATTGACTAAACAACAACGTGTGGTAAAGCACAATCATCTAAATGATTGCTGACAAGCGCGAGGTATTGCATACCGGGTGATCGTGTAGTCAGTGACTATTCGATGAAGCATACTAACTACAAGATCATTTAGTGCGCGCGCCTTTTATTAAACGATGAGCATCAAATGCTCTCTATGTGATCGTTTACCTCCAGCGTCCACGCGATCGAGCAACCAACACTATGCAATAGAGTAAACGCCTTAACTCATCGTTTAGCATTATTAAATGATTGTTTAGTAAATACTATACGATGGCACAGAAATTTTCTACACGATCGTTTAGAAAAAACTCAACTATCATTTACCTTAGGCTACACGATACGACAAACCTTTAGTTTTCTTCCTCGATGAGATCTACATCTCCATGCTTCAAAACTTCATCACAAACGACTCAACAAACTCAAACACTTTGAATTACATACTCAATTGCTTGTTAATTATGCCAAAACACGCAGGGGCCCTTACAAATTAAAACTTTGTAATCTAAAAGAAAGCTTTAAACAAAGGCAATTAATCCATAAACATTCATCAACATCCATCTATAAATGTATTTAACACTTAAACGTAATACAGAAAACCCATCACGACTATAAAAGAAGTTCAAAACAGAAGTGAAATTTGGAATATCAAAACAACTTGGCTCTAATACCAATTAAAGGAAATCAGACATGAGGATTTCCATGAGAAGCGGAAGGATCGTTCCAAATTCCCTTCGACATTAAACATTAACAATTACAGTACAAGAATGGAAATAGGTCATGCACAACACGAAATTACATCATGCTAATAAGAGTATCAAGGGATAGAGTATGCGTACCTTTCAAGAACCATTCTTCAAACTACCTCGATTAATCTACAAGCGTCCACAACAACACAGCCCTCAAACGGAACTATCGGTGAGTACGACACGATCACCAGCACGAACACAACAAGCACAATGATCACAAACCCAACAAATGGCCTTTGGCTCCTCGAAACCAATCGAGTTGAGTGATGACACCACCACAATGGTTACCTTGGTATTCTCGATGTGAGAATCTAGAAGTTGTGGGCTCCATATAATCTTGGCTTAAGGAAAAGACTGGAGAACAATGATCGTGTAGACGATCGAGCAAGTGGGAGATAGGAAGATGTCTATCGCGTAGACGATATGCTCGATCGTATAGTAAATAGTAGCCTATCATATAAATAAAGCCGCACGTTCATTTAGCTACGACTAGCTGAATGACTATCGTATAGTCAATGCTCCATGATCATTTTGTCTCTCTATAGCTATCGTTTAGTGAAATAGTTTCATTTGATAGCTTTCTCCGTGAGTTCTTTCTGAAAGTAGCAACTCTCTAAATTTAGGAAAATATTTTTCCTTTTTTCTCACGGTTACCATAAAACCACCAATAACCTTCCACTCAATTGGCTATTAGAGAAAAAGAAACTAATTATTAAATAATTAATATTATTATAAATAGATATGATAACCAACTTACCATATTATATTTATAACCTATAGTATTAATATTTCATGTCATGAAACATACAAACCATAGTTTTTTTTCTTATTTATGGTACTTAATGTAAATCATATAAACGTTAATCCTCCACTTGATGTATCTCATACATCATACCAATTATATCATATATAATTGAATTTTCTCTTATCAATTTGAACATTTTAAACTAACCCCAAGAACTGATTCTCAATTTAAATCCATTGAGCTACCAAGGGGACCTTATGAACCTGTAGCTTGAAGCTCCAATGGTATGTGAATAACTGACCAAACTCTTTAGTCACCGGATCCACCATCCGTTAACTGTCGGACACTCACCGACAACTACTCTCCTCACTATAGATATATTTCTGTGTCCATATCAACCAATCAACAGTGCGATAACCCTTCACAGATCGCTTGTAAGTACAGTTGGGCTAATTTACTATTTTACCCCTATAGTTACATCTAACTTCTTAACTACCACTAATTCCCCTAATGAACATAAGTCATAGTCCTACTATGACTGAGTCCTCTCTTCCAAAGAGGGGATGTGGCCACTATGTTCAAGATCTGGAATCAACCCTTAAGCGAGCAATCTATCTACTTACCCCTACTAAGGGGAAAGAGTGAATTCCGTCTTATGTAACTTGAAGGAACTCTTATTTAAGAGTACCTACGAGAGAAAGAAGATCTTTCAATTCATTGTGATAGAATTTCCACATATATATTCAAATACACTAATATGCATTCTAAATTATTGACATGCTCAAAGGAACAATAAATAAGAGATCAAAAGACCATACTAGTTGAAGACTTATTCTTCACAGAAAATCTCGCTTTCGCTGAAACGGTAAATAATACTCATCAAAACCCAATCGTCTATCTCGAACTGTCTACACACGAATAGAAGGAAACGAGGACGACACCACCACTCAGAGCCCTCAGTATTCTTGGAGTGAGAATGCAAAGGGTGGGCTTTGTTTGGATTTGGAAGAGGGAAGAAGGAAGAGAGAAGTATACAAGGATCAAGCAAGAGGGAGATAGGGTCGTCCATCGTCTAGAAAAAAAAGGCTTGATCGTTTAGGTGAAGTATACGATCGTGTAGGAAAAGGTGAGCGATCGTCTAAGCGATCGTGTAGGAAAAGCTAAACGATCGTTTATACGATTGTTTAGTATATATCGGGCGTTAAACGATCACTTAAAAAAGTGAATGATCGTTTAATAAATAGCACACACGGGTGTAATCGTTAAGCGATCGCTTAGCACTATCGTATAAGTAAGTGATTGTTCAAGCACTATCGTATAGGCATAGGTCTTGCTAAGCAATGACACTCTTCATCACAATGTCCATGTATACAATACTTAACACATCGTGAGTGATGACATGTAGAAAGGCATGTCATCTTAGGCCTTTTATTTAGAATTATGAAGGCTGTTAAGCAGAATATGCGGTAATTATATTAGGAATTCATGTGAAAAGTAGCTTGCGGCGTTCAGCATTGACAATCTCAGCTAACCCATTATTATGTGTTATTATGCATTCAAATGTCTATTTTTGTAGCTAACGCAGGAAGTGGACGTATATGTGGAAGTCGGACTACCACATAGACGACTGCATGCGGAGAAACTCTCTATCGCAAAGGCGAATGTATTCGATCAATGCATGGGTGTTGCGGTGATCAGCCGCACGCATCCATTGCATGAGTTGCGATCATCAAGTGATTGCGGTCATCGTGTAAAAGTTGCGGTATTAAGCGAATGCGGTTATTGCACGATTGCGGCTACATGATAACGCATAATGATGGGATGACCGCAAGGTTGGTGGAACGGACGCATCAACTCATCTCTCAGAAAATCAAAAGATGATGTTGACATTTCACCTACACGATAATGCATAAGGACTAGCGCGCTACGAATGTCAGAATCAAAGTAGTCCATTAATGCCGTCGGCGATCTAAGTTCTATGTATAGAAGCCGATGAGCAGAAGTTCAAATCATCTAAGGTTTTCGCCTGAGGTTCGCCTTACAGCGGATCCTTGTGATCCAGACAAATGCGTAAGAAGAAAGCTTGAGAGTTCTTCATCTCCTTCCTCCATTTCGAGTGACGATAGGAGCTAAATCTTGAGAGAGTCAGTTCAACCGTCCAATTAATAGACAATGAATATCATCACATCATATTCATAACATATGAATTAATATCATATATTAATCATAGTATTTTTTCTCTACTTGATATAAATCATATTTATATCCAATTTTCTCAAAATTAATGTATCTCATACATAAAGTTAATTATATCATATATAATTAACTAATTCAATTATATCATATATAATCGAACTCCCTCTTGTCAATTTGAATATTTCAAACTGACCCAAAAACTGACTCTCAACTTCTATCCAAGCTACCAAGGGGACCTTATGGACCTATGGCTCGAAGTTCCAACGGTCGTGAATAGCTGACTAAACTCTTTAACCACGATATCCACCATCTGTTAACTGCCAGGAATTCCACTAAAGACCGACAGTTGAACTCTTCTTACCATAGATATATTTCTACGTCCATTGAATATAATTAATCATCAGTACGATGACCCTTAACAGATGCTCGTAAGTACAGCAGGCCAATTTACCATTTTCCCCCTATAGTTACATCTTACTCCTTAAGTACCACTGATCCCTTTAATGAACAATACAATATAGTCTTACTATGTATGAACACTTCTCGGACCATGAGAAGGTGTGTGGCACCACATCGTTCAACCCCTGGGATCAGCCCTTAAGAGAGCAATCTATCTACTTACCCCTATTTCGGGGAAGGAGTGAACTCCATCTTGTGAAGCTAAGTTCCCAACTCCCAAATCAGACGAATCTCTAAAGTGGTAGGTATGAGTCGACGCTCTGGCCACTCGCACCCATGCAAATCAAAGGACTGCCCTCAATGGCAGGAATTTCCAACTCACCTAGGATTGAGGTCATGTTACCTATGGTCATCCTAGTGAAGTGAAGTCTCTGTCATGAACGGAGTTATATGACAAGACATTATCACTTTGAGGTTAGGTTTTATACAAACTCTTTGTATAGGACGCCCCCGCTCACATGTCCCCTACACAAATGATTAGGATCAGACTATCTGTGGCAAGCCATAACACTTGTAACTATTCCACAAAGCGGGCCACGCCCGTAGTGTTACCAGGATAAAGTTTCCCTCCTATATCCATATACTACAGACCATTTTGGTTGTCACTTAAGACATGATCCACTTGTATGTCACTACATTCATGCTTAAGTTACATAAAGACAACAAGGGATATTAAGTTTATTGGTTTGTGGTAAAATAAAAATATCTAAAAGTGAAAAGTCAAGAAGTGAAGTAAATATCATATATATTATACATCACAAGCGTTCATACAAAGTTATTTACAAACTATAGGACACGAAACTTTAGGGCACAAACCCCAACATAACTGAGTTTCTAGCTCTTCAATCAGATAAATACCCAAAAAGGTAGGCTTGTTGAGTTGGCAATCTGGCCACTCTCACCCATACTAATTAAAGGACCGCCCTCAAAGGCAAGAGTTTCCATAACATTCAAGATAAAGGTTATGTCACATATGGTCGTTTAGGTGAGATGTAAGTCTCAAGTATCAACGACATTATATAAAGAGACGAATCATCTCGTGGTCTGATCTTATACAAACTCTTTACATAGGACACCCCTGCTCGCATGTCTCTACATAAATGGTCAAGACCAGACTATCTGTAGTAGTTCACAGCACTTGTAAACCTCTACAAAGCGAGTCGTACCCATAGTGTCACCAAGATAAGGTATCCCTCCGTTATCCTTATATACAGACCTTTTAGGTTATTACTTAAAGCATGATCCACTTGTATATCTCATATACATGCTTAAGTTTACATATAATAACCACGGATCTTTGTTTATTGGATATGTGTAAATGCAAATAAAATAACCCTTATTTTATTCATAACAACGTGTACAAAGTTTACAAACTACAAGACTCCGGGAGAATTAGAACATTAATCCCAACAGATCAACCCTCCATCCCACTTCTTGTAGGTATAAAACCATCTTTTAGATGGTGTCATATAGACTGAACAACCAAAATCTATCACCGAATCTTAAGTTTCCATAGAATTCTACTCTCCACCTTTTTCAGTTTCAGTTAAGGCATCTGAATACACAAGGGAATTCTCCCCCACAGTAGCCTCTGTTTGTTTTTCCCCTTGTTCTGTTGGTTCAACTTCCTCAACATTTCAAATTCATAAACCTAATTAAAAAATTCATCCAATTTAATACTCAATTTCTTATTCCAATTTATGAGCCAGTAGAGGGACCTAATGGACCTACAAATCATGATCTTCAACGATTTGTAATCAATCAGTTAAACTTTTTAAACCAAATTAATTACTATTCGTTAACTATCAAGGCACACCATTATAGCTCGATAGTTGCACTCTCCTCACTGTAAATATATTTCTGTCAATTTTGATCATAATCAGTAAGTCGATCATTCACAGGTCGTTCGTATTTACAATTGGGTCAAAATTACCGTTTTATCCCTATAAATACATCTTAGACCTTAAGCTCCCACTGAACCTCTATTGAACTACTGATTGTAATGCTATTTATAAATCATATCCTTCTCTACCAAGAGAGGGTGGAGCCTCGTTGTTCAAAACTAAGCATCAGTGTTTAAGAGAATAACCTATCTACTAACTCTAATTCGGGTAGGAGTGAGTTCCATCTTGCATAGCTATGTCCCTATTTACCCGGTCTTATCCCTAAAATGGAAGGCTTATTGAGTAGTGCTATTGAACTACTCTCACCTATGCAGATCAAAGGATAATCCTGAAATAAATAGGAGTTCATAGTTAGCTCAGGATTAAAATCGTGTTATCCTAGGTCATTTTAGTTTGAAATAGTCAGTTTTAACAGAAAGCAGTCGTTATAAAGAAAAGTGAATACTTCGAGGTCCAGTCTTATGCAAACTCATTACATAGGATGCTCCCACTCATATGTCTCTACATGAATGATTTATGGATCACATCATTTGTATCAATATATGAAATAGGTTGCATCCAATAGTGTTATCAAGATGAGATACCCAATTTCATCACATACTTATAGACCATTTAGGCTATATACTATTAACTTGATTTTGTTTATATCACCGCATAAAATTAAAGTATCCATACTATAGTCATGGATATGTTTATTGGATTTTCATAATAGAATGCAAAATCAACAACTTTATTGAATAAGATACTCAATAATAATATTTTATTGATAAATATAATGTTTAACAAAATTTACGAATTGTGAGTTCTAGGACATTTCCAACAAAACCATAGAAAAAAATGAGGTCTAGAAGTAGATTGCCCTTCAACAATTCCATTTGCTACTAGGTTTGTCATAATGCTCTAACAATAAAGTTTATCAAGAAAATTAAATTTCAAAAGAGCAACCTTGCTCTGATACCAATTGTTGGACCGGTATGGCAATCCTAGAGGGAGGGGGGAAGGGATGGGGTGAATAGGGTTTAATTAAACATTTTCTTAAAATATGCTCGATTTGATCTAATTAGATATTTTTAAATTAAATTGATAAAAACTCTAATTTATGCTAAATAACAAGATTGATAAAAATTATGTAACAATATACTCAATCAATCTCAACCAACAAAATTAAGCAATTAAAATTAAATGCAAGAATAACTAAGAAAGAGATAGAGAATAAGACACCAGTTGTTTTTATTGTGGTTTGGTCAAACATGACCTACATCCACTTTCCCAAGTGTCTCCTGGGACTTCGATTAAAAAAATTTCTTTTGACTCTTTCCATAGATGAGAGTTGAATCACTACCTTGCTCCTTTTATGGGTTCATGAGCAAAATCGATCCTTTCCCCGGGCTAGGATCCAATCGTTACAATGTTTTGAAACTTTAAATCACACAATGAAACTCTCTAAAAAGAGTGGGTATACAAGATTGAGCTCACACACTTTAATCCTTATAATACAATAGAAATTTCTCTCAAGAATAAGATAAAAAAAAGAAATTAGAAGCTTGTAAAGAGATTAACAATGGTGGCTTTTTTTTTTTTTTCTAATTTTAAGGATAGTAAAATGTGAAAAGTTGAAAAGAATTTTGGAGAAGATTATGTATAAAAAGAGCGGGAAGTGGGGTAAAAAGAGGGTTTTAATTTGAGCCATTGGATTGTTCAAAAAAATGAATTGAATAGTTGAGATTTAAACCCAACTAGTCGTTAGACACAAACAAAATATAATATAATAATATATATTTTAAAAACATTTCTTTTAAAACCCAACAATAAATAAGAGCCCACCATTTGTCAAAAACTAGTCATTAGACAAAAACATTAATTTTTAAAACAAAAATCATTTTTCCTTCTTTTTAAAAAAAAAATTAACAAAATCAATTTTTTTTACAAAATCAATTTCTTTTAATTCTTTTTTCTTTCAATAAAAACTAAAATCCACCAATTGCAAATTTAAAGCTCCATATGTCACTCGCCCTATAACTCAGGTGGTTTTCTTTAATTGGTCCAATTTGATGATTAATTTGCCACATCACTATCTTGGGTATGTTTCGTTAAGCTTCTTTTTGTTATCTTCTTCATCCGAACTCTGATTTAGGTGATTCAAGATGTGTTGGAATCATTGTTTCGAGCTTTACGCTATGAACTATTCAAAATAATAAAATTATTAATAAATAGAACCAGGTTTCTTTAATTAATTAAAATTAATTAATCTTGGATTAAGGGCCAAAAAGCCAATACAAAGTTGACTACTTTTTAAGGTCACAACTTTCGAAAAAACCTTTTAAACTTTTGATACACTTTTTTTCAAAGGTTATCTCAACCTTTAAAAAATGTTGAAATAGATTCGGTCGAAAAAACTTTTTCAAAGCTTCATTAATTTTCAAAAGTTTATTAACCTTTGAAAATTATTACTTTTCAAAGGTTTATTAGCCTTTGAAAATTATTATTTTGCAAAGATCATATGTCTTCAATAATTGTCAAATTATTTATCGATAATTATTTATTGTCAAATGATCTTTTTCGATGGTTTCACTACTTTTAAAGACTTATAATGCTATTTTCAAAGATTTCAAAACTTTCATAAAAACTTATTTATCGAGAATTGTAAATCCTTCGAAAAAAATTATCTCACAAAAACTTTTTAACACATTTATTGATAAATCTTGGAAGGTAGTTTTTACTAATTCATCTACCTATGGTACCTTAATTACAAACTATAAGGATGGAATAGAAAAAATAGACAATGACATAGATGAAAATGAACTTATATATCATGAAAGTACATAAAAAGACCGTCAAAATTCTATAACATCAAACAATAGTCAATCAAATAAAAACTAAACTCATTTTGGTGGTGGAAGTAAATTTAAGACAACAAAATCTTTGGAATAAAATTATTGAATTCCCCATTCATTTTGGTGCATAGAAATATAAAGAAGAATAATCATGGCAACCCAAATCCACAAACCAAATTTATTAGCTCACTTAAAAAATTCTGCTCATTGCCGAACAGTAACAGAAAGTTCTCAAGCTCATGTACCTTTTACATAAAACAAGGTTTTTATCTTCTATAATTCAGAGATACGATTACGATTGTACAATCTATAGAACAAATCTTATTCAACTAAGATCATCCTTTTGCATCCATTCATCCTTAACTATCTTCTCTTATGTGTGCAAATGGGATTTTTTACTCCTTTGAAGAAGTAAACTTCACACTTCTTCCTCGATCAAAGACATATCAAATTTCATTATTATTGACACAAAAAGAGTGGTAGCAGCCATCACCTTATATGAATATATCTAAATGGATAACGTATCCAAAAAAAAAAAAATACTTTTGATTCTTAAAGTGATTTTAGTTTCTCTAATGTTTAAAGTTTGATCCATTTCTCGTTGAAGTTATAGTTATATATATATATATATATCAAAATTCATAAAAATAAAAATAAAATACATAGTTGGAGTTGAAAACTTAATATAGAAACAAGAATGGGACAAACATATCAAAATATAAAGATGAAATATATAAACAAGAATGGAAACAAACGTATCAAAATATAAAGATGAAATATATAACTTAATGAAAAAGAAAATACAAGAAGATATTCAATTGAATGGTAAAGCAAGAAAAAGTTTAGGGCAAGAGTTTCCTGAAGAAGGGACAATAATTGAATTAAATTATCAAAAGGAATCCGACTGCAATTTGTTGAGAAGCATGCCAACAATTCTCCTCTTTGCCATTATTAAATTATTATGCCCCCACAACAAAATTTGATTTCAATGGATTACACTACTATTGCACCTTAAATCCATTTATAATGACACATTAACAAATTTAGATTTCTTTATACTATCCAATACGTGTTATTCAAAAACAACCATCCATAATACTTCTTCCACACGTAAAGGAACAATACATTTGTTCGAGTAGATCATCAGTTTTAGAAATAAAATAAAGTCACGAGGGTTTATGCCTAAAGTAGATAATATCATACTATTGTGGAGATAGTTTGAGGATCGTTGTCCCTATCATTTATCAACTAATTCCTAAGTTGGTCATTTTCTATAACCAATTTCCAACTTCATCATGGCCAAAATGAATAAGATATACTTTCAACTCAAAGGTTCAGATATTTAAATCTAACTACACATGTTGTGAGTCTAAGTATAAACTAGAACCTTTCAAAGCTCTATGAGTAACAAATATGTTTAGTCTTATATTAACAAACAATTTGGGATTTCAATACAATATTTTTGGCTGAAAGATCAAAGATTTAATTTTCAAAGGTTTTTTAAACTCTTTTGATAAAAAATAATATATTTTTCAAAGGTGTTTGATGTTATATTCTTTCAAAGATTTTTTTTAATAACCTTCCATAAAGAGTATATATTTTTCAAAGGCTTTTAAAATTCCTTCAATAAATGTATCATTTTTCGAAGGCTTTTTATAACATTCAATAAAAGATGGTCGAAATAAGCCAACTTTTTGTAGTGGGTGTTGCCTACAAAAAGTTTTTGTTTCTTAAACATTAAAATGGTCCCCTATTTGTTAATTCAACTACCAGTATATCGTTACAAATGGTAGTAGAATGACTATATCATTACTTATTAAAGTTCAGATACTAAATTCTTACAAATTTGAAAGTACGGAAGCTAAATCGTTATTCATTAAAGAGACTAAATGTTTTACTTTCAAGATCAAAATTGTTTTTATGACAAATAATGTTTATCAAAGAAAAAGAGGGGTTTTTTTTTTATCCTTTCCGACAATAAGAAAAAGAGGGGTTGAGAAAAGTTGTATAATTACTTTTTATTTATTAAATGATAGCTTTAAATGTAGATTATAGACACAATTTTTTTTTTTTTTTTAGGGATCTAAAGCTAAACCTCCAATTTTATCTTAAATAGATGGTTGAATATTAATATTAATAATAAATAACCAATAGGTGAGGTCTGTATTGAACATCAAATTCATAATACAATTCCTTAAAATATAAAAAGTTACAAAATATTATTTTAAATTTCATAAACAATAATAAATTACTTTCGTTGAAAATATAGATAACAATAAATGTGAACGAAAATGACAGGATTCAATGGGATTAGAGGCACATTTACCTTCACATCAAGAGGAAATTTTATGGTTAGAATCATGAAAATATCAAAGTCTTAATTTTACGAAAAATTTGATGTAAATATCGATAAAATTTTAATTTCGATGAATATTTTGGAAAAAATTATAAAAACAAAAAATTCAAAAAATAAATTTAAATTAATAAATAAACATTTTATGGTTTTTAAACAAATTAACATATTTATTATTTATATTATATTTATATTCATAATATTTTATTGTTTAATTATTATGTTTCGTAGATTTTTTTACGATATAATAAAAATATCAATTCACCTCTCATATCGATATCGAACCTAAATAAACATGAAAGTATAGAATGGAAATATCGACATTTCGATAGAAAATCTAATACTATAGTTAGAACTAAAGAAAAAGGTTATTAATGAGAATATAAATACATAACTAACCTAATACTATACTATACTAATTAATAGTGGAATTACTAGACAGTTAATAATACCAATATGAACATACAACTTAATGGATATAGAGAATATATCTTCACATATTTTTGAAGTAATTATAGAAACGATATTAATCGTGCAAATACATTTAATAATTGGTTGACGAAGCACAAAAATAACTAACTATAAATATGTATATTTAAAAAACATCTAAAATAAAATTTCATTCTAAACATGTCTAAATTTAATTTTACAGGATAATTTATTATATTTCTTCTGACAAAACTACCTTCCTCAAAAGTTTTTTTCCCAACTACTCCTATCCCTTAAATTACGAACACCTAATAAATAAAATCTAACGAAACATAAAATACTCTTATCCAGCATGATTAAAAAAAAAAAAAAGAATATATTGATAAAAAAAATTGCTATATTTTTTTATATATCCACAAACTTAAAGACACATATATATACATATAAATGGAAAAGAAAAACAAATAATAATTTTATCCACTTATGTATAAACTCAACAATTCAGAACTTATTGTGACAAAGAATGAATTTCATGATATATATACGAATAAATATATATAAATAGATACTATAAACCAAGAAATTTTGGTGTTCTTGAATATATACAATAAGTCTACGAGAGACCTAGCTTAATATAGGAGTTTGTATTAGGATTGGAAACTTATCATAGAAATGAATTTCATGAGAAATATATCGATAATCATATGTAAATTGAGATTAATATTCAAAATATTTGGGTGTTACTGAGTATATATATAGGGATTCTATGAAACTTAGGATAACATAGAGAAGTGTATAAGAAAGACATTATTTTCAATGTAAAAATAATGATGATGCAATGCAAAAATGAAAAGCTTATACGTAAAATTGTCTACCTTCCTTAATTTCGTGAAGCATACAATCTTCTTCAAATTTCCAACGGAGCAAATCATTCAACCCCCTCCTTCACCCACCATTTTGAATCCATTTGTTAAACTTAGGGGTGTTAAAAAAATCTGATGATCCTAACCTAATTCGTTCGATTTGAGTTGGATTATGAATTCTTTTGGGTTGGGTTTTGGATTCAAATAAATGAAAATTTTATGGATTGGGTTGGTTCATGGGACACCTGAAATAATCCAAACCAATCCAAACTTATTATTAATTTTAAATTGTAATTTTTTTTTTGTTTATATACAATTAGATATACATATATTTATTTTAATTTTTTTAATTTTACCAGTTTTTTGGATAATTTATTTTTCAACAACTCTTAAAATATATATATATATATATATATTTTGCACTTTGAAAAAAGATTATACATTG